>NW_010397518.1:51675-74731 GCF_000710305.1 Buceros rhinoceros silvestris | reverse complement strand
ATGATTTTACTTCAAGGGCGTCTGCACCATTGAACTTTCCGGCTTCTATCTTTCATACATGTAGTCTGTGTGTTATCATTTCCTTTGCCGACTAAAGCCCTAATGAGCTCATTAACGTGCTAATAAGCAGCTAACAAGCTTAAAAGTTTCTGTGTGTGCTTTGGTTGGCTTCCATAGCCGACACACACACTATTTCGTCACATTCCTTTCAGTGGGGAAACAGCCCCCCTTTTCAAACTGCGACACACAGATAGTTTTGTCTACAGACAGAGGAAAGAACTCAAACACTTTGAAATGTTTGGAGATAGTTTCTGATGATCCTTAGAAGGACCGGCACTAGTGGAAACAAGTTTCAACCAAACCCACAACTGTTAATGCATTTCACCCTCCCTTAAATGCACAATGGTAAAAGCTAAAACGGCAGGAGCGGGGGGAGGCTACAACTCAAAGCAAGAGCTAGAGCTGAAACAGTCACAATGCGGATTTTTTCTTTGCTTTAGTAATCTACAAAAACACCAAATGTCAAGCATTTCACACTTTAAGGGTAACCTACGGTTATTTCAAAAGCATTCAAAACCAAGCACCTTATGCATTACATGCTTCAAATAGCCTTTCCTTTGCATCCATCCTCCTTATTTTCTCCCCAAATGTTAACTATTGTTCTTAAAGCTCCCCTACATGCTACGCTGACCTAAGAATCCTACGCACTTCAAAAGGCACTTTAAGCGTAAGAGGTATTTCTAAAAGGTACAATCACTTTCATTGTCTCAGGGAATAGTTCATGGAACAAAAAAAAGAAAACAGTTTTACACAGGAGAAAGAGAGATGTTCCAGAGATTAGTCTAATTCAAACAGAAAGTTCTTCCATGACAGAAAGTACATTGTATTTGTGTACTCACATCAACTCACATCTTGTAACCATATGCAAAAGCTAGAATATTCCCTCTTCTTTCTTGTTTAAATATTGCATAGGATGTATTGTGTACATCAGGACTGTAATATAGCCTCTGAACTTAGTTCTCTGCTCTACCAGAAATTGTTCTGTGAATCCTGTGGAAACCACTGATCTTTCTACAGTCCCTTTGATCTTTCATTCCCTTTGAGAAATGAAGAAAACCTACTTTTCAGTCTCTGTGACTGGAAAAAGAAACGGTGAAGACACTATTGTGTGGACCTTAAGAGGAATGAATCCACACATCTATGGCTGCAGCACCGGATTTCTCATCTCCATTCTTCACCCAGTGACAGCATTCATGTGGTGCTTGAACATAACCTTCCCCATTCCCTGCCTGTGTGAGAGGACATTACCTGCGGACTGCAGTCCCACCTGGGTCTTCCAGCCAACACAGAGCTGTTGAAGAAAACTGAGCCTGACAATTTGTACCTATAGCTGAATCATGTTAGTCATCACTGCTAGGGAGCCCGTACTTATGTTCCAGCATTCAGAAATGATAGTGCTAGTACCTGAACTTTAATGCATAGTATCCACAGAAAAAGGAATAATCACAGTTTCAAAATACTATATGCTATTACTTTGCTAAGAACATACGATTTTTTTACACAAGCTAAAAAGACTATTGATTTCTTCCAAGTCCACTGCACACTAAATGCAATTCCCACTGTTGCTATTTGAGGTATTAGATAAAAATGCCATCTTTCTCACTAAGAAAAGAATCAACAAGTCTTTCATGAAGCAGAAATGTCTAAGGCTCTTTGGTACACTTTAAACAATTCTGTCAGCTGGAGGTAGCCAAAAACTTACATCGATTCATGAAAAAAACATACAGAAAATTCAGTTTGGTGCCATCCAAGCTTAGTGTATATTCACTGTGCACTGTGGTCTGCAAGACATTGCCAAGCTAAAAACATCCATAGTGTTGTAACAATACAAACTGAGGGAACACAAGAGATGGCTGTAAAGCAACAAAAACAACAAAAAAAGCCATCCATGGGAATCTAGATGGACCCTGAGAAACTTCAGAAGGTTCAACAAGGTGAAGTGCAGAAGATCACAGGCAAAAGAGCTCCACACAACCAGCTGAAAAGCAACTGCCAACGTACCACCCCAGCTGGAAAAGATTTGGGATCATCCTGGATGCAAGGCTGAATACAAGCTAATGGTGGGCTCACGTCAGCACACCACCTGCTGGGCTAACACTACGAAGACTGTGACCAGCACAGAGGGAACTTACTCATCACTGATGAATCTATGCTGCGAACACTGCGTCCAGTTTCTAATCCCCCTGCATCGCAATGAGGAAAGTGGACAAAATCCATCAAAGTCCTAAGCACCTACGAAGCTGGTCAGGTGCTTAGGATGTTTGCAGAGACTGAGGGAGCTGGCTTGTTTAACCTGGTGAAGAGAAGGCTAAGGGCAATTTAATAGCAGTTTACACCTATCTGACATGGGTTACAGAAACAAGGGAGCCAGACACTTCTTGGTAGTGGTGAATGATGCTGTCAACTGAGTGGCAGCTTGGGTGGTTTGGACTGGCTACTTCAAAGAGCTTTTTCTTTAGGAGGGTAGTGCAGATCTTGAAAGGTTATCCAAAGAGGTTGCAGCATCTCCATCCTTGGAAGTTTGAGCTATAGTTTTGGCAAAATCACGCTTCCTGTGGGACATCGGATTAAAGCCTTGCAGAGGCCCTGTCCCACATACACCATTTCTATACTGCCACAAAACATCATTTTGTAAGAGATGAAATGTTCTGGTGTTCTGCAGAACAAAACCCCTTTGCTAATCCTCCACTCCTTGCTTGTCTGCCATGCTATTTTCAGAGAGTTGAACTAACAAGCTTTGAGTGTTCAACGCAATGTGAGATTCTACAGAAACACTGTTAAGCAAAAAAATGCCTGTTCCAAAGGGCTGGATCATTGTGCCCCACTCTTTTTCACTAACAACCCAAAGAAAGCACAAAGACATGACATTTGCACCAAGAAGTGTGCTTTGGAGACCCAGAGCTAGAAAAGGCAACTCACCTCTTTGCTACAGCTTACTGAATTTGACCACAAGAGGTTGATACACTCCCACAAGTGACTGAATCGTTACAATAAAGTTAAACACAAATTTTAAGGCTGATTAATTCAAGTGAGTAATTCTGCATTTGGCACACTATTTTCCTTCCCAAGAATACAACTCTGCTAATTCTTCAGCCATAGTCTATTCCTTGATAGAAGATTAATCTTTGAGGTAATGCCTCAACCAAAGAACTCTAGAATGCTTTTAACAGCAACCACCAACTAGCAGACGACTCCTCATCAGCTTAAGTAGTCATCTAAATGTTCTGCACATAGCTCAAAAAACCCACCGCGTCATTCTGATACTACCACAATACGAACTCTTTGGAAGCTGTAAAAGCATAACTCAGGGAGACAGTATGAACCTAACAAATAAGCACAAACCCTGAAGTACCCAAAGGGGCAGGTCAAGGGGAAGAATTACCGTTTTGTTAGGACATACATATTTCTAAAGTTCTGGCAGAGATAATCCAGAAAACAATACCTACAACAGAGAAATTCATTTAAGTGCTGAAATTATGTTACTGACATTCATGAAATATCCTGTAATTTTTTGCAGAGAGATTTAATTATACCTTTTGTGCTGCTCATCCATTGAAAGATCTTCTGGTTAGCATTAATTTGAATTTTATTGCAACATAAGTTAATACATCTTAGACACATTTATCAGCCCTTTAAATAACAAACACATTAGTGTCCAAGCAGTATATTCTTGAAAAGGAGAAAAAGACATACAATTAAAAATTGAACTACAATTACTTTGCATTTCAGAAAGTTATAAAGTAGCCTGAAGCAACATTACCTCAAAGAGAAAATCTGGGCAGTAGCTTTGCTTCAAGCAAAGACATAAGAGTATTTAAAAGAAAACAACATGCAGCAAGGGTAAATCATATAGACAAGAGTAGGCAAAAAGGTCAAAGAAATGGGTTTGTACCCAGATTATTATAAATATTAATGTAATAAGCTCCTAAGACCTTGCAAAGACAGTATTACCGTCACTGCATTCAACAGAATAATTTTAATTGTACCCTATATTTAACATATTATATTATGCATGAGAATTTCCAAGTAGATGTCCTAACCCATTATGAAAAGGAACAGAATTATAATTCTAAATGGCTATACTAGCTACAGAAAATCTTTTCTTTTTGATAGGCTAAACACACGGTTTGCTGGTGAACAGTAATGCAGTAAACCCTAAGAAAACAAGCAAACACCTTTAACAAATCCACATAAATTCAGCTCCCAGGATTTTTTTCTTAAGAAACTGCAGAATGTATTTACATTTTATGACAGTGTGTAGAAACAGCTAAGTGTAGAAAAAACTTTGTAGAGTCCAAGATTTCTGAATACAGTGAAGTTAGGCCAAATTTCTACATTTATCTATTTTTGTCCTGAAAAACAAAACCAGTTACAGTTTTGGCTGGATTTCCGTTTTTCTCGATAAAGATTTCTAGAGCTTGAAGAGTAGCAAGTACTGCAGATAAAAGCCAAGTATCATTACAATTAAGTCAAGCAGCAAATGGAAAGAAAACAACTGTAGTCAAGGAAGGAATGATCATATTTCAGTCTCCTTATTCTTCTCCCCAGCACTGCCTGGATCTACACATTCCTGACTTCTCCAAAGTCTGAGCAGGGAGTATTACTTCCAGAGAGAGACACACTGGAAATTTAAAGTTTTGGAGCTTGCTTGAACAGAGGTGGAGCAGTTGCCTTCTGGCAAGAATTAAAGTTGGTATGGAAATTTCACAAAAGGAAGTAAAAGATGGTCTGCAAAGTGGCCAAAAGGACATCAAAGCAACTTTAGCAGCATGAAGACACACATCAGAAGCCCATGAAAGGGGACTTTAAGGGAGACCATTAGGTTCAAGAAAGTATCAGTTGATGGGTAGAAGGCTGTGCGAACCAGAGAAAAATGTATATTCTTCTTGTGAAATATTTAGTCCTAAAATATCTATACTCTCTTGTATAATTTCCAATCTTGACTACATGTCAGACATCTAGAAGAACAGATGTATTTTAGATTCAGGCTAGATTTTGAACTCTAAGTGGTCAGCATATCCGTATTCCTTTTCTTCAAGGATATGTTACTAGATCTGAGATTCAGATACTGGGAAATGCCAGCTATTTGTGAATTAAAACATACCAAATCCAGAGAAATTATAACTCATGTTTTATATCATATTTATGTGTCAAATATTATATAGCCACGAGTATTTATGATGGCAAATAAAGTCTTTCTAAAAACACCAGTATGAAGAATCCACCTCAACTAGAAACTGAGACAGAAGAAAGATTTGGGAAGATTATATAGGGTACCCACAGACCTAGATAGCTTTCATTAGCTGAAGACCCTAACAGGCTTGGTTGCTGCTGATAGACCAACCATGGCAGCACAGAGCTCATTATTTAATCCTGCTTTTTTGCAGCTTCATTAAAGGCTTAATCTTTAGAAGTAGTATTAGGGGTAAAAAATGTGCTTGTTATGTTTCCTGTGTTGTCACACAAAGGGCTGGTAGCAGCAGCAATTCAGGGGTATATTGAGAGCACTGGACACTGCAAGCGGGAAAAGGAGCAGCAAATGAGCAGACAGAATCTGCCTGCTTATCCATGTATTTACTGGACTTTCAAAGCACTTCTGTTTTCATATTAACTTCTGCATTTAGTTTGCCTGCAATGCAGAAAGTCTCTGCTCTCTGAAACATAAGCTAATAAAACTGTGGAAGTAACTTTCTTCTCTCTTTTTATACAGAGAAAGAACATATGGGGTGGGGAGGCCAGAACATGTCTTCTCTGATACTCACCCACAGAACTGCAAGAACAAACTGGCCCCAGAACAATGTTAATTTACAGAAACACATCATGAAAAGACAACAGATTTTAAAGCAGCTATCTTCAAAAGACAAAAGGGACCATCCATGGATATGATCTGGGTAGCCCCAGAGTTGAAAAGAGGAGCTGTGGGGATTCTGAATTGGATAAAAGCTTCAGGGAACTGTTGGATTGTTGTTTCTAACAGCTATCAGGATGAACAGGTGCATTTGCCTCTCCTGTTCCTGCCCTACATGCTACTGTATGCACTCTGCCAATAAACTCTGTTCATGCTTTCATCAGTAAAAGCAGTTTTTGAAAAATAAAATGAAAACACTTAGACGAGAATCTTCCTGTGCTCCAGCAGAAGGTTTCTCCGTGGGCCACAGAAAAACAAGAATAATAATGACTCTTTACATGAACTCATGAGAACCACCACTTACAAGTTAAAGCACAAGACTTCCCCACATTCCTTGTCCAGGAGGAGCAAACTGGTGAAGTTACGGGTTTTAGGTAAAATGACTGTGCTCAAGATTGTTAGAACCGTGTTGGACCTCTTCTGGCAGCAGTTTCCACCCACGATGGCAGGTCCTTGTTAAAATGTTTAATTATCTCTTGTTGTCACGTGCAGTCAAACCTAGCTACCTTTCATTTATTTTGGATGCCATTATTAGCACTATTTAACTCATGTATCTTGCTGCATAAACTCCTACAGGGTTTCGCTTAAAAATTAAAACTTCAAATTTTGGAGTCACAATTTCTGGACTGCACTGCGGAACTTGAAAAGGCAAAGAACAGGAGAAGTTCCCCTGTTCAGTTTTGAAAGCAGACTCTCATAAGTTCCTTTATTCCTTTCATCGAGCTCAATTATTTGGATTCTATTACTGTGATAGAGCATATCTATCACAATAATACCACCAAGCTGAATGGTGCAGTTGACCCACCTGAGGGACAGGACACACCTCAGGGACAGTGACCATCCAGAGGCACCTGGACAAGCCAGAGAAGTGGGCCTATGTGAACCTCATAATGTTCAAAAGACCACATGCAAGGTCCTGCACCTGGGTCATGGCAATGCCTAGTATCAAGACAGGCTGGGGGACAATGGGATTGAGAGAAGGGCTTGAGGTTGCTGGTGGATGAAAAGCTAGACATAAGCTGACAATGTGCACGCTTTCAGCCCAGGCAGCCAACCGTGTCCTGGGCTGTATCAAAAGAAGCATGGCTAGCAGGTCAAGGGAGGTGATTCTGCCACTTTACTCCCCTCTGGAGAGGCCTCACCTGGAGCACTGTGTCCAGCTCTGGAGTCCTCAGCACAAGGAAAGACATGGACCTGTTGGAGAGGGTCCAGAAGAGGCCATCTCTAGAAGAGATGGAGCAACTCTCCTGCCAGAACAGGAATACATTACAGATTCAAAGCCAGTCAAAATAGTAGCCAGTAGTAGCTCTAAAGTTAAGAATATTTTTAATGCCTTAAATTTCAAATGTTTCTGGATGCATTACTGTCTTGGACAATAAAGATCCATGAATGTATATGCTCATGGGCACAAACGGACTTATGAATGGAGATTTCTGGATCCAAGGTGACTTAGCAAGAGGAACAGTAAGTGCTTAGAAACATTTGCAAAACTTCAGGAAAGGAAAATCTGCCAAACTGGACATTTTTTAAACAAAACTGTGTAAGTTCAGTTGCTAACAATAATATGCCAGCCATAACGATTGAATTCAGTCATTAGAAGGTAAAATAAAGGAATAGCTTCCAGTGCTAATCTCAATAAAACGACATCTATCAAGTCTCATCTGTAATAACCAGGCTGATGTTTGCCCTGTGGTGTCCAAATCACTAATTCCTCCAATTTACATCAACTTCGTGGCTTTCGGGAATAAAAATAATTTTCTGTCTAAACATACTTACACTTAACAATCAGAAATGAATCCCTCTGTAAACAATTCTCCACTTTGGCAATCATCTGTTAGTAATTATTTATCATACAGAAGCATCAAAGCTTTCTGCTTTCAGATTTAACATTACTACTATTACCACCATTTCCCAGGTACGTCCAGGATAACTGTCCAATGTTTTTCCTTATAGGTTGTATCTCCCCCTTTCTTTCTTGCGCATAAATATTACAAAAGCTTCTAAAAAGGTGGTTTTGAAGAAGCATTACAGTAGGCATCACCACTGTAAGTCTTTACAACACTGACCAAACTGGTGCACGTTTAACAGTTTGCAAGGAGCAGTGATGGGACCTTGATCTTTCTGGCATCCGCACACATCAGCACTGCTCCCAGCAACCTGTGGTCTCAGGAGCAGGCAGGTTTGGTGTTTCCCTCTCTGCTAGCACGGCACAAATTTAAAAACAGGCTAGGTTTGCTGACATTTTCTGAAGAACCTGGATTCCTAGGGTGGTGAGCAAACCAGTGCCTCTTTCACTCTGGTCTCCACTCTGCTAACACTCCCCCTGCAATGGGCGAGGTTCCAACAGCAGCAGAGAAGCGAGGGTGGACAGCCCAGGCTACAGCTTCCACTGCAGAAATGACTGTTTGTTGCCAATGACCTCATTCACAAGTGGTTTCACACCACACTCCAGAGTTAAAATACCTTGAAAATAATTTGAAGGTATGCAAAAAGTATCTTAAAGTTTTAGTATAATTGGTTGATTTACAATAACATTACTCCTAACAAATGCAACTTACATGGTTTTTATCTAGCACCTTTGTGACAGTTACATAGTTTCACAAAAGGCCTCTACTCTATATGACCCATTTTCCTGAAATGCAAGTGGAAGCATAGAAATGCTGAATCTAGCAATTAAGTACATACCTAATCCTGGAAAATAAAATAATCAATTTTTCAGAAAACCACACCTCATCACCATCACAGGGGAAAAATCAGAAATGCAAGGACACTGTTCTCACACCATAGCGTAAGTTCCACCCCAGTCTCAGACCAAGTCTCACTTCCCTGATCAGCACTCACTGACATACACAGACCAAAAGAGTCTGTGAATCATACGGGACTTGAAAGACATACAAGCTCTTACTGGCCCATCTCCCAACACTGAAGCTTCTCATACTTCACACAGCCACTCTGATACTTGTAGATTCACATTTCAAGCACAGCACCCAGAACACAGCCACACCAGAAAACATGTACTAGCAGTCATCCGAAAGACTTCCGTGAGTGCAACGCATACAAAAGCACAAGTGCACACAACATGCACAAAATCAACACTGCACCTGAGCAGTGAGAAGCACCACCACCCATATGACCACTATTTGACTCTTCGCATCAGGTGTTCCAGGAATTTCTGTAAGACATGCAATAATTCACAGCTACCTGTTTCATAAAGACTGCATATGTGAGTCTGCTTTGAGCTGCATAGCTGATTAAAGAGAATATACTTGACCTAAATGTTCCATGCAAAAGAAGACTACAGAATACACATCTGACTTCCTCTCGTACTGGTTATCCCCATATCACAGATCTGCATGCAGAAAGAAGAGACATCAAATCAAGCAGGGTGTCAAAATCAACATGTAGCATTACAAGAGTTGTGTGCCATCTTAGCAGACAGTTTTCCCCTGCACTTACCCCGTGTGTCTCTGTTGAATACTACTAATTATTATTTTTTGCTAAATACTACTAATTATTATTACTGAATTTATTAGTGGAATTTTTATCATATCGCAATGTAGAAATAAAGACATTCTATCAGAATTATTTATAGCTATATATATAGCTATACATTTATACGTATATATATATAGCTATACATTTGAAAAACACGGAAAAACTTATTTAAGACTTTGTGCCAAGTTCTATCAAAAACTGAAAGCTCTCTAGGTTAAAAGAATGTGAGGCTGCATTGACTGAATAAAAGTTTACAAAGAAATTATTGAAAATTGGTGACCAGCTCACAGTTTGAAAACTATTTTTATTCTACTTGAAATACTCGTTTAGATTAGAAAGAAATAATATGGATCCATTTAGAAAAAAAAAAGGAAATAAGCAATCATTTATTTTTAATTGACCTCTGATGATCTTTATTTTTTACTAGAAACTGGCCCAACAGGCAGAGCAGGCTGTGGCTGTCTTCAATGCAATCAGTACTTATTGCAGGCAGCATTAACCTCAGAATTTATGCAAATAGTGTTATTTTGCAGAGTTATCAACTACTTGCAATGCCTGTGTCACACAAACACTAAAAGCACTACAAACAGAAGAATTAAGGTGACAATTAATTAAGTTCTGTTCACTCGAGTTGAACTGGAACTAGAGGATAATAAACCAACTCTCAGTACTTTACTTTCTTCTGTACTCTGTTCCTAAGTAAAACACACACAAATGTCATTATATTACTCATCGATGTTTCCAGCTTTTTCTTTTCCTTTTTAAACAGAAGAATCAGTAAATATGAAAGAAAAAGCACTGCTATATTTAGCAATACAGATCCCAACGCCCTGTCATATTATTAATTCACAGAAGCCACTGAACTGCAGGACATGTTGTGCTGAAAGATTTTATTAGGAACTGAGTCTCTTCTACATTTTTATTACTTGTATTTGCACTGGCAAAATACAGTCTTGTTCTCATTTGCATTTAAGCAATAAAAATAACAGGTACAACAGTTTTTAAGCAAGGAAACATTCCTGAGAAAAGGAACTCTCTTACCATATATAAGGCTGCTTTGCTAAGTGGGTTTTTGTTCTTAGTAAAGAACTGGGAAACTTTCACTGGGAACAAGTAACATAGACCACATTCATTACTAAAGGCAAGCTTAGCATGAAGAACTACAGAAATGGCTGATCAGGAAAGTACCTCAATATGGCTAGCAGTGCGTTTAAAACCCTTTCGTCTTTTAAAAACAAAAATCCCCATAAAAACTACCTCTAATTTTTCTGACATAATTACCTACTCTACTACCCTTTTCCCTGGCCAAAACAACTACACCAACACTAGCCAACAAACACCTTGTCTTCCCTTGGCGTATACTCCTCTACACAAAGCCTCACTATGGTGCATGAAATAACTGTGGACGGAAAGTCTCAAAGATCCAGAAACTAGTAATGATGTAGTAACACAACCTAAGCAGTAATGATTGATTACCTTTCTATCACTGTAATAAAAGATACACAGTTCTCTCTCTAATATAAAATATTCAGTGTTAACTGTATCGTGTTTCGAGTTTTAAACTGATGTAAGAGTGACATATTCTTTTCTAACCTCACCGTTTAAATATATGATATCTTGCTGAGATGTCTGAGCTCTACACAGGAAGATTTCTTTCCATAATGATGCATGTGCTAAATAAACTGCTCCTGTGGTGGACAGTGACACTGACCCTACCTGCACAGTGACATTTAGTTTTACATTACCCAATCCTTTTGAATCATCATTTCAATTGGAAAGAAATCAGGCACAGAGAGCGAGCTTGCACAGATCACCTTTTAAGCCTGCAGTTTATCTTACATATACGCCATACTGTTGAACTCCTGAGCTTCCATTTTTAAAGTTTATATGTAGCTAGATCTATTAGATATGGTAGGAATACAGTTAAAGATGCTATAAACTTTTCTATTTATAATGTTTCTAGTCCGTATTTGTCTATATATCTTAATATATGTATGAATAAAGTGCATATAAGCTAAATTGCTCAAACTAACTGGTCTTTTTGTGCCACTGAGACACTGCTGGCACCTGAGTAGAGCCCCAGACTGCATCTCTGCAGTCGTGGAAGCAGCTTGGCTTGTTTATCATGTGGCTAATATTCTAGATGGTTCTTTTATTTTGTTAATACATCTTATTCACTTCTCCAGGATCTCTAACACTACACAGCAACTATATATAATTACTATTTAGTTACAGATAATTTGTTGATTATACATGCATGCAAAGAGAGCCAAGGTTGCCATCAGTCCCTGAGGGCAACTCACCAAAACCAGTCCTCCAGCTTTAGAGATTTGTGCCTTTGCAAATGGGGAAGACTGCAACCCAGTTTAAGTCACATTTGTTAACATCTTACAGGGTACACGTGGCACTGGTGAATAATTGTCATGTGAATGCATGACATTAAAGAGAGGTCCAAAACACATTAACTCCATGCCTTTTAAGAATGATCTGCAGCTCAGAGTGGCTTGAAGTCCTCTCTTTGGAGGATCTAACAGCCAGTCCTTAAACTAACCCCCTCCTTGAGGAGGCAGAAATGAGTTAACACTAACACGTCCCTGCTCGCTGGAAATGCTGGGAATAGCAAATTAAGGAACTCCAAAGCCCCAGTCTAGGGTCAACTGTCCTAATCCTAGTCCTGATTATGATTTCTTCAGAAAGCAAATCTGGCAAGTAAAATAGAGATTATGGTACTATAACAGAGATAGTATGAAAACTGTATCTATGGAGTACTTTGAATGTGTAGCTGGTTCTGTACAGCAACCAGTGCTGTTGATAGTGGAACTCACTTTGGCTAAATCTGTATTGCTTTTTTCAGGCTTGCCTGAACAAATTGCTGCCCCGTGTTGCCCATACTGGACATTTCCTTGAACATCTGTGCTATGCAGATCCAAGCTTCAGGAAGTACAAATGTCTGATTTTCCTGCATGCTCAATGACACATCCAGCTGCAGGTTAGAGCAGGCAAGAAAACAGCTCGGGCTTCAGGGCAAGCCAGTGCGACAGCTGTACTCTAGCCCTGCCTCCATGGCTTCTCCCAACTAAGCTGCATGACTAAAGATTACAAAGTCAGCAATGTCACTAGGGTGGAATAAACCTTATTAACCCAAATCTTCAAGGCTACCCACCACAATCATCTGAATAGCGCTGTGAATGAAGAAGAATCAAATCCTTGCACAAAAAGACATTACTATACCCTGTTTAACAAGGGGCAAAGTTAGGCTTTAACCTCTGTTCATACTTGTCTTGAGGAAAAAAAAATAAGAAACACAAGTGACTAGAATAAGAAAGACCAGTAATTTCTAGGGTCATTCCAGAACTGTTTCTAAATGACTTTTGTAAAAAGATAAAAATCATCAATATTTACAATATAAATCCTGAATTGCTGAAGGTTAAAGAGGAAGAGTTACTTTTCTTAATAAGCTTGTTACTGGCCATTCTCAGAAATAAGTGAACAGACTAGACTGACAGTGGGCCCAAGCCAGTAGAGCAGTACCTGTTCACTACACTCATCCAATACTCTCAGGCGGTGAGCTCTTATTCAAATTATATTTGAGATGTTTATGAAAGACAAGTTCATAAATAAATTTCTCCTTGGCAGATGAAAATGGATAATTTCCCTTAACTTTGATTAATGAAGAACAGAGGTACTAATTTCTTTACTAAAGAGGGAAGAAGCCCCCAAAAATCTGTTTTCATTATCTGCAGAGGATTTTGCTTTACAGTTGTTTGGAAAAAAAATGTCTTTTTTCATCCTCTATAATAAACGTTTCACATGGTTATGATTCAATATGTTTTACACTACACTGGTAATTCTCATTATTCTTCAAATATCCCATTTGAGGAGGTTAATACACCATTAACATGATTAACTTTTTAATAGAAGTTAAGCCATATGGAACCAATCTGCACCATTTGGCCCTATAAATGACTAGATAGCGAAGGTCAGCTTCTGCCCCACTGCACCTGTGCAACTTCAATGGCTTCACTTCAATTTGCATGCCTAGAGTAAGGGAGGAAACTGAGAGTAAATGCAATTTTTTACTTCTTCCCAAAACAGGGGGAATCCTTCAAAAGGCAGGGGATGAATTGATACACTAGCCTTGCCCACACACAATCTGCAGAATGTCTTTGCCACCAGAGGAGCATTTCTCCAGATAAACTTGGGATCACGGAGGTGAATCACACACTCCAACAAACTTTGGTAAGAATAACGAATTTTGTTAATTATTTCTTTGTCAATCATTAAATCTGTGAAATACAGAGTAACTGAACTAACAGCAGCGTCATTGTTTCCCTTGACTTAGTGCCCTTGCCAGGAATACAGCAACCATTCCACACAATTCACTGTTCTGAGTCAGATCCTGCGTGGCTGATCCCAAGGCCATGGGACAGCAAAGCACATCAGCAGTCCTGGCAGTTTTACTGTTAATTTTGAGCACAGGTAAAGTCAAGGGAACTCTGTGACTGAAGCACATTCTCTGCCCCCAAAAGCACACATGCCTTTTCCCTCCTTTATCCCTTCCCCCAGCTCACTGTCCACAATTTTCTTCCCACCTCCCCTAACAGACTTTGCTTGTAAGTAATGAAGGCTCCTGTTTCTACTGTCCAGCCCACCTTCCTCCCAGTGTTACACCGCACCTCTCCTCTCGTCTCAGTTCTTCTAAATGTGTTGTGGAAATCATACATTTTACTGACCCAAGACCTCCTGGGCAGCTGGTTCCCACAGCTGGGGTGCAAAAGGCAATAAAGATAAAACACAGCTCAGCAATGAATCACAAGCCTCAACAGATCTCAGAGGTCATCTAGTCCACTCCTCTGCCCCACGGGAGACTCAGCCATCCCCATGTCATTTCTCACAGACATCTATGTCACCTGCTTTTAAGTGACAGAAACTACACAAGCTCTCTAGGCAATATATTCCAGTGTTTCACTACCTTCACATAAAAAAGTTCAATCTTTCCTCACAGGTCACATTTTCTAGGCCTCAGATCTTTCTCCTCTCTTTGTTACAAGTCTCATCAGGTCTTTTTCTGTTTTCCCCCCACAAACAAACCCAATTAAAGCAGTCTCCTTCAAAAAACAGTTTTGAAAAAACTGCTGTATATGGCTGCTGGAACTAAAACGCCTTTTTCCATTGTGCAACTGTAACTTACTTTTAAGACTTAAAATGACAAATTTGTTCAAGTCCTGTTTGTTCTAACTCCATTGTTTTTCTTGCAGATATGCATATGTAACAGGAGAAACAAGTCCAGGTAATCACTATTGTCATGTGTCTACAATGTCTATTACCAGAAACAGTATAACATCAGCAGTAAAACATCAACCATCAAATCAAGGAATTTTTGAGATTTAGAAACCAAGTCAATTTTCCATAGTCAAGGTAAAGTCACGTTTGATACAGACAACCCCAATGATAGAAAATAACGGCCCATCAAAGAGATGAAATGTGACTGCTCAAGCAAGAAGTTTTGTTAGGAACACACTCGGTCCACTAGTGAAAGCAGAGCAAATCACATTTGGCTCACAGGTTTCCTATACCCTGTGAATTCACTTTTTTTTTTTTTTAATCTCTCTGAAGAAGGAAAAGAGGAAGAGAACTAAAGCAATACTAGAGTTAACCCACACCTTGATTATTGTTGGTTTTACTTTCCTCAGGGAATAGAGATGAAGAAAGTGCATATAAAGGTCAGAAATACCTCCTTTTGTAAATGAATTTCATCTGCTGCATGGAGCAGGAAGGACAGAGGACACCCCTCACCAAGATTTAAAAACTCTGAAACAGAAGATAAAACTGTAGGTATTCACAGACAACAACGAATCAGTATCTCTAATTCACTGGATACAACATAAAGTATTTCTTCATTTTAAATAGTAGATTACAAAAGCTAAAGACCCCAAAAGAAAGATTTGGATTTGGCCCCAGTGAAATTATTTTCCAGCGTAACAAAGTAATGCATTACTGCCTGCAACTGCATTCCTATGTGTACGCTCCTATCGTACACAGGCAGTAACATATCTCAGGGCCAAATTCAAGGACTGTGAAAGGACTTCAGGCCTCTACAGATGAGAAGTGTGAAAGGATGTTTCATGGAGACAAATCTCTAAACAAAATTTTTAAAAAAGGAGGGGGGGACAAAACAGAACAAACAAAGCACATTTTAAGCACCAGTTCAACTTCTGTATTCATTATGCATTTTAAACAAAGTGTATCAATGAGAAATGAAAATTTCTGATAGTCCTCTTTGAGCTGAAAGTGTCCCGGGAAAAATATCACAGATAAATCATTTCCTCACAATTTTCATGACCTTTTAAAAGGTATGGAAATGTCAGATATAACAGATGTGAAGAATTTTATTAGAGCTGACCAACTGAGTATTCCCAAGAAACACTACGCTAGTCAGAGCTGAAGAACTAACACTTTGCTACTGAAGGTTTCCCGTACTTTATCTACCCCAAAATCAGATGCCAACACATTTCTCAGGAAAAATATAATACAGGCCAACACTGATATTGAAGGTATATTCTGACCCATTTCAGACAAGCCATTCCATGTGCAATCACGGAAGAACATGGAGTTTTTTAGAACACCCATAACATATAAATGAGGAGAATATTGATTTGCAAAATCCACAAGGGATTATTTTCCTCAGATTACAAAACTGACTGACTTGAAAGAACAAATTTTAACATAGCTGAACATGCCCATTAAATATACATCTGAATCTCACCATGCAGTAAGTACACTGCAGTAATTATACTGTGCATTTTGCAAAATTTAAGGCATAAATTAAGACAAAGTTCCTTCAAATGGTATTACAGGTGACTACTCTCAGAACATAAATCATTATTGAGACAAAAAGCATTAACAAAAAATTCAAAAGAAATTAAAAAATGCACCAAAACACGAACCAGAATGCAAAGAATGTCCTAGAGGCAAGATTAGCAAACAATTAAACCAGCCAGTGGTATCAGTTACAGTACACAGCATTTTTAATTTTTCTTCTGAAAAATCTGCTTTGTGTTCCCAGCATGGCAAAATAATTCTGCTGTTTTCTGCATTCTAAAAAAAATGCAAATCATCAATAACCAAGAGAGCCTCAGCTGATCACCTCTCAGGATGCGGCATGGGAGTATTAAGTGACTGAGCATTGATCAAATGACGACAGAATCTGGAGACTGAGTCTCAAGTAGTATTGGTTGACCCTGATTGTTAAGTATGTTCATATTATATAAGCCTACACTGAAGTACTGATTCTGCTGCGGGAAAGTGCTGTTAAAACTCTGCACACACAAATATATTTGCAAAACCAAGCACCTACAAATACATTTCTCCTGTTTAACCCATCAATTAACATTAAAATGGCCTGCTCTTAAGCCAACTTTCTGTCGAGGAGGTACGGATCAGTACCCGACCCAACCATTTCACTGGTCTCAAGATACTCGCAGCATTTAATGTGTGCTACCCGCAGGAAAATTCCTTTTTATGTAATAAGCTACCAGCCACTGAATGATTTAAAATGAAGGTTACCTTTTCCTTTCTCATGTACCTTGCACATACACAGAGGATGGAAAGAAGGCAGCAATATTTTAAAAGATTATGCTTACACATCCCTTCTAAATGTATACAGTTCTCTAGGGAACAATCAACTCAGCAACGTCTGTGATGCTCAGGCTATAATTAGCAAAATGAGATGCATAACCTTTATTACACCAGCCAGCAAACAGTTAACTTTACAGATTTTTTTCTCTTACTTTAGTGCTCTCAAATCTTTCATCGTTTTTTAAGTAATCAACCGCTTCCCATCTTCCACACTGCAGCTACTGTGCATTCAATGCCAGGTGCTGCACACCTCTCTAGCCAAAACTCGGCACAATGCAAGACCTCCTTCAGCCCATATAGTTTCATCCACTGCTGTAGCATGACAGAACGCCTCTGGGATTTAGCAAATTCAAACAGATTCTTTTGCTACGTCGCACAGAAAAACGCCTTGAAAGTCTCCCGGTTTAAAAAAAAAAAAAAGAAAAGAAAAAAAAGGAACAGCCTACATCTCCAAACATGACAGTGCATTCCTGGCATAGAATATGCAATGTAAGAAGAGAATAATGACAGTATTTCTGTTACCTTCAGTCACATAGTTGTGGTCTCGAAGAAAGCTGTGGTTAATTTTTCGTGTGTCCGTGTCCTCGCCCATTTACAGCAGGATTACTCAGCATGCCTATCCGCAGTGGACTGATAGCATCAGCAGAGGTCGTCACAAGAGCACCATCCATGCTGCCACTGCCTAGCAGAGGCGGAGAACACACCGGGCTACTGAGCACAGCATAATGAGAGCTAGTGATGCAGCACAGATTTGGGGAGGGTGAATAACGATCGGAAAAAAGGGGAAGGAAAAAAAAAAAGAAAGAAAAAAAGTAACAGGAGAAAGACGGAGGGAGAAACGGCTCCGATAAATTATGAATGCAGAAAGCCAGTAGGGAGCTTGCGTGAAGGGAATACAGGCACTTCTCCCGCAGTTAAAGAATAACCCAATTGTTTAGTCAGGTACTTCTTAAACAAGTGCCCATGCAGAGTCTTCTCCAAGTGCCTGCTGCTGGGGATCTTGCTGGGTGCTGTACAGTGGCAATCAGCGTACTGCAGCAAAACCCACCCGGAGAAGGGCTCTGATTGCTGTTGCTGCTACTGCTGTCATATGCCTGCGCTGCATCAGAGCAGGCCCCTCCCAGTCAACCGCTCGCTGCCCAACCGCACAGGATCTGCATGTAGTAAAGTGAAAAATGAGACTGCAGGTAATTATTTTAGCTCTTCTGCTGGCAATGAAAAAATTAAGGAAGGGGTTGAGGGAGAAAAAACTTCAGCTTGCTTAAATGGGTTTGCATTGACACAAATTGCACACCAACGTGTGGCCACAATTTTGTGCTAGTCACTACTGTCGTATGCAGCAAAAGCAACAGTCGTTCAATGTCAGCCTGTATAAATATTACTCAAATTGCCAAATACCTGCCTATGCAAATGGAATTGTTGGAGGCAAGGCAACCATTTGGAAAAAATAAGATTAAATAACTGTTATTTATCTCCTTTTTCCCCCCAGTTTTGTAGAAAAAAGACAAATTACAAAGTATGAAAAAATATGAGGGCCAGAAAACAATCTCTGTGGCTTCCCTGTACAGAAAGGAAAGCTGGACAAAGGGAATGCCATGGAGTTTTCTTAGACTTGCCACTTTCATTCACTGCATTATCCCATTACCTTGGAAAAGCAATGTTGAAATGCATGCACTCGGAAATAGGAAAACGCATAGAAGAGGAAAAACACTTGCATCATAAAATAAAGCTGTTTTGTTAGTCCAAGTGTTTAATGGCTTATATTAAAGCAAAATTCTTCCAACTGAACAGACAAGCAGTTTTCTCAAGTTTTTAGTATGTGTTCGTGAAACCAGGAACTGTTTGCTGCAGAAGGCACGTATTCTGAACAGATGTAAGCATCACTGAAGTTTAGAAATTGGAATGGAAAACAAACGGCTGCATACTGAAACCACCACTACAGCACGAAAAGGGAATACGCAATCACAAAACCAATTTAGAGGAGAGAATGATAGTCCCGTGGTTTAGGTCCTGGAATTGAACACAAAAAGTACAATTCAGTTGTCAGTATTACCACAGCCATTGGTGCAACCCTGCATGAATCTTGCCAAGTTTTTGGGGGTTGGTTTTGTTTCTCTTTCATGAAGCTAGGTCATATAGTTCTTCAAGGTAAATACAAGTACCCTGCTACTACTGTAAAACAGGCGTGTGACTTTGGAAAAAGTAGAGAACTATGTAAAAACCTGCCCAGGAATAAACATCTAATTTCAGGATGAAGTAAAGTTGGAAGAGAAAGGAGAGTACAGCAATGGAATGACCATCTTCTCTTTCTCAGTGATAAAGCAAAATAAAACAGAACTATCTTCAACCTGTCAAATATTCTAAAATCTTTGTATTTGAGAAGGGGGAAGTAAAGGAAGTTATTCAATACTTGAACCTGTATAGAACACATTTCATTTATATGCAGTTTTTATAGGTGACAATACTAGAAACGTTACTTCTGTCACTACTGTGGTGGTAATGGCAGCTCTCCAGTGCATGTCTTATCCTTTTCAGTCTTTTCCTGCTTTTGCCCACACTTGTTCATGTACCAAATCCTTTCAACTTCAGGATATCCTTTCTGCTTACACACTGGTACCATCTGCGTTCCAAGACTGCACAAAACCCATTCCCCCTTTCTCAGTTTAGAGGGCAAGCATGGCAGCAGCACCACCAAACCAGCCAGAACCTGCTGCCTCACGATCAGCAACGTTTTCCTTATGGATAAGCATGGCCTGGTACACAGCTGAAGCCTTAGGTATAAAGTGGCATCCCAAAACAAGGATACAGTCCTGCCAACAGCTTTGGGTAGACCATCCTGAAGTCTGTCGTTCTGAATTGTCTGCCTGTTTGAGGGTAGCAATACTAGCTACAGTTCAGAAAATAACTGTGAGAACCTGTAAATATAATGAATGAGAAAATATACCTAGAATTTGATTGAAATGGGGAAGAAGGCCTTGCAAATACTGGTATTTATTTCGTATAAAATGACCTAATCTATGTGATGGAGCTGGTTTATTTTGCCATTCCCTGCCACATATGCTGAAGTCAGTGGCAGAGTACCACAAACAGCAAGTTTACACTCAACTATTTAACACTACGGTTAGACCAGCCTGGGTCAAGATGGCATTTCCCTCAAGAATCCGTGCAGGAGACGGTCAAACTGTCTGATCTTAGAGAAGCTAGATGCTTCTGTTAGGAACCTAAGCTGCCTATATACTCAATATAGCTTTTGAAGGGCAATTAAGAGCATCTGAATCATAAACAACCTCTCTTTCTCCATTTTCTATATTGGATGCCTAAGTTTCTCAGTCAGGCACCCAAGTTAGGTATGTAGCATGAGAGATCGTGGTTTTAACACTGAGCAGCTTCCTCCCATTGCTATGATGACTGCTAAAACTGGAAGAAATGACAATTTGCAGGGTATTTGATCCCCGAAAGCAGTAACACAGTTGAGTGAAAATGCATAGAAATAATTTATATCTATAAAATTTGTAAAATGAACATGTGTTCTCCCCATCAAAGAAAATGGAAGATATAGAAAATTTATTATTGAAAATAAATAGCTAATAAATTATGTTAATTATGTGTAAAGTCTGGAAAAAGCCGCACTGGCAGTCTGTGAAAAAATGCTCCAAATAATTTGCTCTGTAAATACCTCTAAATTTTTGTGAGCAGGTTTTCTGCAATTTCTACAGTGCCTGAGAGAACGTTCCACATAAGGTCTCCAGTCACTGACCCTTATATGTCCTCGATCAGTTGAAACTTTCTAACTTCCATAGTCTACCACTTTGAGCCTTCTCTTATTTGTTAGGTACAATTTAAGCAGTTAAAGGTGTTTTCATTTTTTCTAGGAACCAACTGGACTTTTTTTTTTTTTTTGGTGAAGACAAAATAGTAACTCCCATCCAGAGATAATTTTCTCCTCTCAGCATTTGAATTAAAGAGTTTCATAGACAGCTTCCCTAAGCATCACATCTGGGTCAGATCATACTTTTGTTCTTCCCACTTTAAAGTTAAAAAAAAATCTCATAAGGAGGAATGAAATGAGGAGGAAGCCTTTAACAAAAACACTAGACAATATTCCCTGTGTGCATGCAAATGCTTTCCCCAAGATTATAAGCCAAATCCTTACTATGTCGCAAATATTAGTAGTCCACTGACTTAAGTAGGTCAGTTCACATGAGAAAGATTAGCAAAATTCTGCTCTAAATTAGTAGTGCGATGCAAATTTGTGAGACAACGCTTGCAGATAACTTGCTGTGCCATTTTAAAATGCTACTTATTATCAATCCCACTGATAACCTACATAATTTGATCTGGTCAAATATCCAGGGAGAGGGTGGAGGGAAAGGAACTTTTGATCAAAAACGTATTAGTTATTTGTACTTTCACTGCAGTTCACAGTCCCACTCATAAAACAACCCACTAACTGAGCTGAATACTGTATGAACACAGAAATAAGAGAGTGTCTTATCCTCAAGTACTTACAAGCAAACTATAAAATGGAAGAGCTATGTACAGATCAGCAGAGTCATTTAAGTAAACAGTGAGTCAGTATGAGAATGGTAGTTCTGGTTTTGAGCTGTCTTCAAAAGAAGGTCATTAGAGCCTCTGTGGAGAGCGGCAATAAATAAAAACTGGATTCAAGAGGTTGAAAAATAACTGCATAACAAGAGTAGAGCAAGCTCAGAGGTAAAAGGAGGAAGACAGGCCAGCAAGTCAAGAGCTTTTTTGGTTTTTTTTCCTCCTCCTCAAAGATGCAAGAGACTAAGGATATTAGATGCATTCTAAAGAGTAAGATATTTAGTGAAAGTGGCAGTGGAAAGTGAGAGGTAAAGAGGACAGTAAAAGACAAGGGCAAGCATGACACAGATGCCAGGAGTCTGTAAGAAAATAAAAGAGTTAGAAACAGCACAGCAAACCAAACCTGGATCTGTGCCAGAAGAGGAAAACCTGATAGGATAGAGAGAGAAAATAATGTGAGGAGAGGAAGAAACCAGTACTTCACTTTGTCAGAGTTTTGGGGAGAAGGACTGTTAGAAGGGGAAGGCCAAGAAAAAAGGAAGGAGCTTGAAGATATATCATCTCATTACATGATGCCTATCTGCAAAGGAAGTGTTCTAATAGCTCTGTGATAGTAATGAGTGTATCCTAAATGACTCTGGTGTTTGCCTTAAAAATATAATTCTGTATCCCCATACATTTCTGAACAGTCCTTTTTATATTTGTCTAATAGCCAAATTTAACATAATATACAGCACTATAATGCTATCCTAGTTTTGATTCTTTGACAGTTAAACAAAAACAAATAGACAATGACAAAAGATAACATAAGTAATAATTGAAAAATTATATCAATCATAGCTCACGGTAAAAATAAAATCATTTTTTCTCATTCTAACACCTCAACAGTAATTGTCCAAAATATTTACATTTATAGCATTTAACTTGTATTTCAATACACACACTTCAGTTACTGTATTTTAAACTGAATATTTAATATTAAAAATTATGATGTGGCCCAACAATTTTGAAAAATTAGTGGCTGCTATCACAATTGGAAAACATTCTATTATTCACAAAAGGGAAATTTCTTCAACGCGCTACCTTTTGCTGTGCTAAACCTAAAAATAATCCCTCCCCAGAAGAAATAATTTGTTTTTAGCCTACACACTGTAGACATAGAATAAAACTAATGCCTCCCAGCACCTGGCAATTTTAGACAGCACTATCATCAAGTAATTTAAATTACAGAAGCCAACTTCCTTCAAAATCTTTCACCCCATCTGTTCGGGTGAACATTATTGCATAAGGATCTTCAGCAGAGTCAGTGTCACTTTGCGGTTTGCAGAAAGCCAGAGCACAGGATGAACTGAATCCATGCCATGCTTACAGCTCTCCACACAGGAACCAGAGTTTTGCTCTTTTTTTTTT
>NW_010397518.1:43995-51571 GCF_000710305.1 Buceros rhinoceros silvestris | reverse complement strand
TTTTTTTTTTTTTTGTGGCGTGCTGGTGACAGTGGTGGAGCTAACCAATATGGAGTGCTCCGGGTCTAATCTAATGACTTTTCCAAAACTGAGAGAATGCAGACAAAATATTTGGACATAACCCTTCCTGTAAGAAGTCCCAGAGGCAGAACAGATGCCCTGAGCTATGATATCCCTGTGCCCCTAGAGTGCCCCACTGTGAAACAAGCTCCTCCCTAGGGCCACTATATCACTTTGGCTAGGAAGCAGCAGGTTTCCCCATCCTACCACAGCTGCTGTATATGCCACGGCCCTCTCCTGGCTCCATAATAGCACATTAATCTGCAGTCTGGCAATCCTACACCGTGCACTGCTTTCAGGTGTTCCCTTTTGAGAAGAAATTATAAAGATAAACAGTTTCCTGTCTACTGGCTTAGGTCTGGTCCAAGCAAACCTGCAGCCTAAGAGCTGGAGTTAGCCGGCAGAAGTCATGGTAGCATTTGGCAACGGAGAAAAGTGCAGAAGGGCCCAAATTCTGTAAGCTTGTAACCCTGGATGGCACTGAAGCACTGTATTAAAGACAGTGCCTACATCTTTGCCATGCCCTTCAGTGGTTTAAAATCCCATCTAAACCAAATCCTGCAATCTATCACCTAACAAGCACAAGGAGCCAGTTAAGAGCATGAAGAAATTCCAGTCAACTTGAACAGAGTGAATTCTCTACACTCTAGGGGCAAGTTTCCATTTGGCAAATTTCAGGAGATCCTAACAGATTCTAGCAGGACCTAGGTTTAGCTAGAGAGATGGAAAGCAAGGGTCCAAAATGATAAGGAAAGGAAAAACATAGAGAATAGGCAAGATGCCAAAAGGAGAAGCTGGAAGTTTGCCCAGAATTTACTAATTTTGAGATTAAGCCTATTCAGTGACTGCAGCAGGACTGGGAAGAGTGGTGCAAGGAAAAAAGCACAGGATTGGTAATCAAAGACCGAGCACTAATTCTGTCTGTGAGGCCTTAGCCAGGTAATTTACCATCCTTTGCTTCTTTTAAACTCTTACGCTGTCTTGCTATTTAACCCGAAAGTTACATGGTCATAAACACTGTCTTCCATACTACAGATGTCAAATGAAGCCTGGCGCAGGACCCCTGAGCAATGCTGATACTTACCAGACACCGTTCTCTAGCTAATAAAGCTCATCTGTTCCTAAAACAAGCTTCTGTGTTCTTTGTGAGGAATATTTTTTCACCACTGCAAACAGCATCACAGAAAAAGACAATGTAGAAACTGCAGCCTCGTAGAAGGGTTCAAGGTGAGTCCCACATAGAAAACCTGACACTGACAGGGCCTGTCATGATGCCAAGCAAGCCAGGCACATGAATGGATAAACAAAACTGGAGAAAGAGGCAGGGTTGGGGACAAGTGTTGATACAAACACTTCCAACTTAGCCTTTACTTTCAATAGAGGCTACTTTGCTCCCAAGTTTCTCAAACCGGTATACAAACATATTCCAAACAAGAAATACTATGTTGTAGTTGGTATCATTGCATTACATGCTGGAGAAAGCATACTACTCATTTTGTAAATTTAGTTCAGTTTTACAAATACTTGACACAGATGTTAATTAACTTAAACTGTAGCATCACTTGCATGCTGCCAGTATATGAGGCAGCTTGTACCTTGTTACCACTGGTATGTATGGGACACTTTGTGACAGGATACCCATGACAGCATCCTCTTTCTGAATTACGCTACAACATCAGCAACTCACTGCCTTATGTTCCATTGTTGTGCAGCAGAGAAAAACTTTTAACATGTATGCAAAGCCTATAAAATCATGATGCATGCAGTTTATTCAAACTGACACTATTATTACATTCTTTTATGCACACAAAAAGCAGGAAATCTACCCATGCTTCTAAAAAATTATGAACCTGCAAAGCCACAATAGGTCCTAAGAAGGTTAGCTAAAACCCTGCTGGAAAGGGCTGGAAATCATGAAGGGAAGATGTTTCAGTGGCTGATCATGATGAACAGATCGCAGGCACCAGAGCACACAGCACGAGAGGTTGCTGATGGGCACTGTCACAACAGTGGAGTCTCAGGAGCTGCACTGCCTACTGCCTCCCCGACATTTCACCCAGCACACTGTCACAGATGGTTTCCAGACAAGACCTATCACTCCACAGCCAGGCAAGAGAGCAATTATCAAACTAACTTCATACCCTAACACAAGATGACCCACATCCCAAATAACTGTGTAGATATTCAGGCTCTGGAGTGAGATGTGAAACCTGCTGAGACAGGAAAGACTGAAAAGAGACTAACAGAGAAACTGCAAATATGTACATGGTACGAAATAATTACAGAATTATCACTTGGAGGCACTGGACAATCCAAAAAAATTACGCTATAAAACACAGATCTGAAAGTGGCCTGAAACAGGAATTCAGAGCAAGGATACAGGCACTGACAGAACTCCCTTAGACTTTGAAGACATGCTTGTGTGCATATTTGTGCAAGAAAGAAACTGGGAAGAGCAGGATGGAATCTAGTGAGAACAGTATTTGAACACATGCTAAGGGTCACATACATCCTTCCTGAACAGGAGTGGACCAAAACACAAAGTTAAGCAGTATCCTGATTCAGCACCCACATGGTAAGGCTACTACACAGGGTCAAAACACTGGGAAAGGAAAGCAGATTCTAAAACTGCTTCCAAAAATCTGCACTGTGAAAGGATGAAGCTGCTAAGATACAGAAATCCTGGAAAGAAGGAGCTTGAACAACTTCAACAGGAAAAAAAAAAAATCAAGAGAAAAGAAATCAAGAGAAAGTGCAAACTTTCTGCTCAAGATAAAGAGAGGAAACAGGAAATTCTTTTATATACCATGACGTGTCATAAAATATCAGCCGCTGACTGAGAATTTGTAACACTTCTAAAACATTTTTAAGACTTAAGCAAATAATTAAAAATTAAGTAACATTAGCAGATTGTAGTGGCTTTCTCATTAAAAAGCAAACCACAGCCACTCTTCCTAACATTTTGCTAATTCAGAACTCAGAATGTTTCAGGAAATAGTAATTCAGTAACAATTCCTGCACAGGGCAAGTCTGTTAAACAAAATCAACATACAGGAACATTTATTGCTGTCTTTGCATTATACACACAGTCATACAAAGATGACAGCTTTGAAGGGAACTTAGCCCAAAAAACCATGCTTCTCACCAGACTGCAGAGAAATGACATGACATATGACAGGACATTCGTCCTGATTCCTTCCTTCCACCAATGTGTTTAATTAATTCAGATAGGCATAGTGCAAACAGCTTTTTCTACAGCATTACCTCACACCACAAAGTTATTCTACAATAACTAAGGGGAAATGCAAATCCAGCAATACAGGAGCGCCTGCAGACACTAGCCATCCTGGGCCACTGAAAAGGAATTGCTGCAGAAAGCAGTTTTAGAAAACGATGGCACGCTTATTTTTTCCTTTTACAGAAAACTTACTACATTATTGTTGTTACAGCCTCAAGAGAGGGGAAATCTCTCAAAAACCAAATTGTGCCAATATAAACAACAATTTTGCTGTTAGCCTTTCCTCTAGATCATCCAAATATTTAAATTACCGTAGCATCTGAAGCACAGTAAAAAATGCTGCACCTGCTTGTAAGAGCTGCAGTCTCTGAAATTATACTCACTTGGTAAAACAAAAGCTAAAAATAAATTCAAGCTATTAAAAAAGAAAGAAAACACCTAACAGAAAACAAACACATAAGCATTCAATGGTGTGAGGATAAAAAGCAAACTGTAAGCAGAAATGTAGGAAGCAAGCTAGCTGAATGAAAATAAAAGTTTGCAAGACATTGCTAAAGCCCAAATTTTGAGGAGTCCACTGCTGTGAACAGCAAATACACCTACATGTTCTGTTCCATGTTTGACCACCAGCGGCAGGAATCAAAATTCAGAAAAAAGAACAAATCACAGAGGTGATTTGGCATTGGAAACAGAGAATTACAAAGTAAATAATGACTGAGAAGACTCCCAGAGGATTAAGGAATGGAAGTACAAACATCAAAAGGAATAATTTTTATTATGGCTCAAGACACAGTAAGGGCACATTAAATAAAAGGAAAACATGTTGCTTATTTTGAACTGTAGTTACAAAGGAGAGTATAAGTGGGAAGTTATTAATTGATTTTGCAACCTAATAAAGGACTAAGCACCTACAAATTAAGTGTTGCAGTGAAAACGCCAGAGGCACCTCGCCCCAGGGAGAACCTGGAAATGGGAGGTGAAATGCTTGGCCCGTCCAATGCGGAAACTGCCAATTCCAGGGGGAGCTCCCTAGAATCAGCACCCTGAAACACTGAACACAAGGGCACATATACTCCTTTTGAGAGTTTAGAGGTCTCAAATAAGATCACAAAGGAGACCTGCCTGCTGATGTAAAATCTAAAGCCTGCATACGAATATAGTACTAATAGCTGGTGCCACTAAACAGTCCCTGAAATAACTGAGAGACAATCTTACCTTATCATATAATAGTGCACTGATAACTCATACGGGAAATCCAGTATCACTTCATTTTAGTTCAAGAGAAAAAAATTCCGGGTATGGACATTCAGCATAGCTCCTACTGCACTTGCACCAGGTGTCAACAAAAACCCCAGTATTCGTGAAACCAACTAAAAAGAACACAACTATGTGTTTTAGTGATTGAGACGCTCACCACAGCAAGGAATTTTACAGATTTTTGAGACGAACCTGAGGTCAGTTCAAGTTTTTGCACTTGCAGTTACTTCATGCATATAAAAGAAACAGTCCTCCAAATAGGATCTGGAACCACCACTAGATGAGACTGTGTGTAAGAGGAAATCCAGCATGGCAAAGGAGAGAACAGGAACCCTCACCCAACACAGACCAAAAGGGCTCAGTATAACTTGCTTTTGGAAAAGAAAGGTCAGCGAAGCAAAACCAAGCCCTTGCCTGACACTAACCACTTTGACAGAAAGCTGGGCGGGGCGGGGGGGGGCGGAGAGAACGTTTAATGGTACAGTTTTTTGCTCAACTCTGCAAAACTATATTTGACCTTACTTACAGCTAGATGAAGTAATACAACTGCTGAGCGAGCATAAATGCTAGGCCCTAAAATATCCATAGTCTGTAACAGAATGAACTAATTTCAACTAATGAACTGCTGAGCCAGCGCCATCACAGGACCAGAGCATGGAAAAGTAATGCAATAATGGTATGCTTAAGACAATTATAAATCAAAACCAAGAGAACGATGTCTTTAAGCTTCAAGGAACAACTCCCCAGTGGGAGACAAGGAAGGCCATCTACAAGACATCAGGCCTAAGGGCATGGTGACCAGTGACTGGAACCGAAGCAGTAAAACAAGAAGTGAGCAATCTGGGAAATCAGGGAAATAAGCTGTTGGTCACAGCAGTTTTGAGGGGATAAAGGAAAATTCAGAAGTCAACAAGGTGGATGCACCAGAAGAGGATCAGCACTGCAGACCCCAGCAGCAGAAAACTGTTGTAGAGGGAAGCACTTCCCTGAACAACCTTGATATACCAGGAGCAATGTCCTTCAATCCCCCGTGCCATGAGTATGGACTGTAAGGGTCAAGAGAGGGGTCTTGCATACCCCAGGAGTTGGGAGAGCTTAAGCATCTGGGAGTAAAAGTGTCTACCATAACCACTAAATTACATATGCTAACGACTGCAGGCTGTTCCTCATATGCACTGTCATTTATGTAATCTCTTTAGCTACAGAATTCCCCCGTCAACACATCCACTGCCGTTCTTATCTCTACCCACCTCACGGTCTGACTGCTGAGACTGCCTGTGATCCTTACTTGTTCCGATTATCCCATAGCTAAGTACCGCAGATTCTTAGCTGTCGCTGCTCTGCTTTGTCCATAAACACTGCCAACCCACATAAACTGTTAAAAATCCTACCTGCCTCCTTGTATAACTAGTTTCCTTCCTTGCCAGATAATACTGTTGCACAACCCCTCCACAGAAGCTAATCCATGTTAACACAGTGTCAAAAACATAACAAAAAGGAAATACAGTTGTATTTTCTGTTGGGCTAAATGCATGCATGCAAGAAATACTCTAAGCCTGGCTTGAGCTTCCAGGATAATTCCCTACTTCAGTTTCAGAATCTCAGTGGCACAATGGGAACAACCTAGTAAGTTTAGCCATTTCCACAAACAGGCAGCCAGTGACCGTGACTACGTATACTTGTATTTACCACTTCGTATTTAATCATATACCTAAGCCTTGTTTAGGACCTAACTATAAATCTCATCCTCACACCAGTTAAACACTTTAAAAAATTTTAACCAGATGCAATTAGATTATAAAAGATTCTTTTAAATAAGAGACGGTAGAAAGCTCTGACAGTATGCATTCTACATGGTTCTATTTAAAGAAATTTAATTTAAAGACTTACTTGGTAACACACTTAGAACTTCTATAACTCCTTGGACAGTAATTAAGAGCAGCTTCTTAATTATTCAATTTATCTATAACAAACTAGGAAGACTTTTCATTCATTGAGCCAATGTAATTGATAAATGTGAGCATTTAAAGTTCACCAGAAAACACATGAATAATCCAGTAATGTAATACAATATAATTTCAGAGAGAGCACAGTAAACTTTCTGTCTATGGAACACCTATGAGGACAGGCTGAGAGAGCTGGGGTTGTTCAGACTGGAGAAGAGAAAGCTCCAGGTAGACCTTACTGTGGCCTTTCAGTACTTAAACAGGGCCTGTAAGAAACACGGGGATAGTCTTTTCAGCAGGGCCTGTTGTGCTAGAACAAGGGGTGACGGTTTTAAACTAAAAGAGGGGAGATTCAGACTAGACATAAGGAAGAAATTTTTTATAATGAGGGTGGTGAAACGCTGGCACAGGTTGCCCAGAGAGGTAGCAGATGCCCCATCCCAGGAAACATTCAAGGTCAGGTCTGATGAGGTTCTGAGCAACCTGATCTAGTTAATGATGTTCCTGCTCACCACAGCAGGTGACGCAACTTTTAAGTGTCCTTTCCAACCCAAACCATTCTATCATTCTGATTCTATCTATATGTATTTGTCCTGGTATGAGCTAAAACAGAACTAGTTCTGTGCAGTGATTTTACTTTCTGGCTCAGTCTCTTTTAACTAACGGCACTTTCTGAAGTCAACGGCACATTTCTGCAGACAGTGTCTGCTTCAGGGAGTGACAGTGCTCGATGTTCAGAGTTACTGCCAGGGACTGGTGTGCAGAAAGGCTCTTGCTTGTACTTGTTCCTGTGGGGACCAAGGCCACTGCTAAATCCTGTGTGCCACATTGGGGGTGCAGTAAGTGAGAGGTCACACCTGTGGGAAGGAGAGGACAGGACAGGTGACCCTGAACTGACCAACAAGCTGTTCCATCCCATAGACGTCATATTCGGTATAAAGCTGAGGGATCACAAGTGTCAATGTCTTCTTCAATGGCCATCGTCTGAGGATGACTCTGTCTGTTCTGTCTTCAATTCCAGCCTGCACATTCCTGAATCCAGTTCTGGAATCCAGCTCCTGCATCCGGTTCCTCT
>NW_010397518.1:36964-43849 GCF_000710305.1 Buceros rhinoceros silvestris | reverse complement strand
GGCCTTCCCCAGTACCTGCCCAGAGCATCAGTGGTGACGGTGACGTGGCTGCCGTCGGGGGGGTTGGGTTCAATATCGAATTTGCATAAATTTGTATATATTTTACTGTTATTTTATTTTCATTGAAGCTGTTTTCTTTCCAGATTTTTGCCAATCTCCCCTCACCCCCATTTTGCACAGCAGCCACATTAAGCCTTTGTATTTCATTAAAACAACTATTTTTAACTGTAGAGATTTTTGAAAATAAAACCTTTTTCAGTTTATTCTGTTCTAGCTAGCGTTTCCCCAGAAAGCTATTTTTTTCTTCATGCAACACTAAATCAAAATAATTTGATAGAAGGTCTAATGCTCCAAGAATCAAAAATCTATCATTTCTATTTACTGAGTGTCCTCTGAGCTCGACTCCTTCACCCTCACTTCGGCAGCATGACACTCGACCACAGGGCACTCATCGTAACAGGTATTTACTAAAACTTCACTTCACTAAAAGTGATTTCCTCTAACCAGGTCTCCTAAATCTCAAACTTCTGTAAGACTATAGTTTCGGGGGTTTTTGGTTTGGTTGTTTTTTTTTTTTTGCCAGGAAAAGCCTTTTTCCATGAAACAATGTTCACTGCATTGATTCTGCATTCTGAGCAAAAAATTATTTGCATTTCACCAGTTTGAAATTCAGCATTTTGCTGAAACCAGATCGTTTTTTCAGACTGAAGTACACAAGTAGCAATATTTGATTTCCATATTTTGCCACGTTAGGCAAATTTTCAAAAATGGAAATAATCCAGAATCAAATGGAAAGACATGGTTGTTGGGGGTAAAAATGTTAACAGTGCTCCAGAGAGTATGAAAATTCATGTAAGATGGACCCTGGGTATCAACCCTTCCACCTTTAGGGTATCAATAATCAGAAAGAGGAAGCGTCCAAAAAGTCCCATACCTGTTGCTGGCAAACAGAACTGTGGATAAACCCATCCACAGCTCCCACCACCAGGAACGAGGAAACAAGCGCAACCAGAAAACACAGTGTGGGAGCAATGCAGCTGATTAAAGAAGCAAAACCACCCTAGCCCTTGGAAACAACTGCAGTAATCGCTATTGTAAATGTATCAGGAAGAAACAATACAGACACAGGATAGTAGAAACAATGTGGCTAATGGAAGCTTTGTTATTTGAAGCCAGGAAAAAAATTCAGTAGTGTTATTTAACATCATGACATTTCTGTAGCACTGCCAGACTTCTAGCCCATTGTTATGGGAAATGCAATCAGAACTAGCATATATCATACCTTACATTTTATGGATACCTCATTAAGATTTCATATTTACATTTGACAGTCCTATTTTTGATAACCGCCCATATCAGCAATTACTCCTGCAAGAATTACTCTAAGTCTATGAGGTCATTAAAATCTTAGGATGACATAATTCAAACATCACTATATGAACTCATGAAATAATGACGGCATTCAGTTGAAACCAAAATCGAATGAAGGACAGACTATATAACATTACTATTGTTATTATTACTACATTTCCATATCACCAGTCTCCAAAGCCAGCACTTCATAGTGGTGGAGAGAGTACATGACCCAGGTCTTTAACAAAAAATGGGTTTCCCCTGAATTCAAGAGGGTGAACTGGAAAGCTCCCAGTTATTCACTGGATCAGCTGGAATTTGCCCAATAACTCTAAGATCATGAAGTTCAAAAAGGGGAAGTGGAAGGTCCAACACCTGGGGAAGAAAAAGCCCATGCATCAATAAATGCCAAGGGTCAGCCAGCTGGAAAGCAGCTGGGCAGGAAAGGACGTGGAGGTCCTGGTGGGCACCAAGCTGGGCATAAGCCAGCAAAGAAGGGTAGTGGTATCCAGGGCTGCATTAGACAAAGCAGCTGGAGGGAGGTGATCCTTCCCCTGATCAGCACTGGTGAAGCCACATCCGGAGTATTATGTCCAGTTCTAGGCTCCCCAGTGCAAGAGGCATGGAGATACTGGAGAGAGTCCAGCGAAGGGCCACAAGAATGATGAAGGGACTGGAGTACCTCAAATAAGAGGAAAGGCTGAGAGCGCTGAAACTGCTCAGCCTAGAAACAAGAAGGCTCGGGGGCATCTCATCAATGTTTATAAATACCTGAATGGAGGGTGCAAAGAAGATGGAACCAGGCTGTTTTCTGCGGTACCCAGTGACAAGATCAGAGGCAATGGACACGAACTGGAACACAGTAACTTCCCTCTGAACATCAGGAAACTCATTTTTTTTCTGTGAAAATGACCAAACACTGCCAGAGGTTGCTGAGAGAAGTTGTGGAGCCTCCAACCTCGGAGATATTCAAAAACCATCTGGACATGGTCCTGGGTAACTGGCTTTAGGTAGCCCTGCTTGAGCATGGGGTGACCAGATAACCTCCAGAGGTCCCTTCCAATCCAAATCATCCTGTGACTCCCTAAGATCAAGTTGTTACAGCAAAGTTCAAGAATAAACCAACAGATCAACATATGGTTGCAGTATTTGAAATAGTAACAAAGGAATAAAAAGAGAGCAAAATAAATGCAATTCTACCTTACATTCCCTTCAGACACTTCGACACCACACATAATTTGTGAAGATAGTGAATTTGTCCCAACCTCCGCTTCGCAGTTGAGTTGTCCTACAGCTTGCCTGTGCAGGTAAGCATCAGCACAGCAGCGTCCCGTATGACAGCTCTGGTCTTCACAGGTGGCAGGGCTGATTCAGGGCTTTCAGACCACCCACCCCAATTTAGCACGGAGGACACCTGGGGATGTGACAGGAGCAACCAAAGGATGAACAGTCGCTCTCCTCTCTTCTCTTCCCCAGCTTTGGGTCTCCCTAAACTAGAACATTCTTTCAGCTTCAAGATAATTTTGCTCGTTTCTCTAGTATCATTAAAACCCTTGAAAACTTTTACAGTCACATATCATGAGAAATACTAGTCATAACAGTGATCCTTCTGAATTCTGTTCCTGCCACCAACAGCAGAGTTTCTGCCATTAACAAGAGGCTAACTCACTCCTGCTCCATTTCACAGTAAAGAGCCAATACCACTGCATTGCCTGTATCCCATTTGGAAAATAAAACCAGCCAATTAGAACGGATTCACGACAAGCTAGACTTTGATCCTTAGTTTTGATTTTGGCTGTCTTTTTTTTGTTGTTGTTTGAGAAGCACTGTAATTGTTTACATACAATATAAATTGAATCTGTGGCATGCAAAATCCGGACTCTGCAGACTCTGTAGGTAACCCAAGGTTATAGGTTAAAAAACATTGACATCATGACAAATTGCTGTAATTTGAGGAATAATCTGAAATCCTGCTGGGACACAATTGAGTCTGTGAATCTAGTTGTTAATGATAATAAAAGCTGACACAGTAAAAATGATAAAATTAAAGAGAACACCCAGTAATATAAGTACCTCCAATGTATGACATTGACGATCCAGTTAAGGAGGCTGGTAAAAATCTCATTGACAAGTAACTTAATGCTCCATTTCCAGTTACAGAAAGCTCCACTCATTTGTGGAAATGTAACCACAAAGTGCTTTTGTCTTCTCTTGCTTACATTCTGTTTGTCATAATTTTTAAAACATGCAGTTTTCATAATATCTTCAGTAATGCAAGGTCATCATTCCACTTTCTGATTAGTTTGTATCTATGTACCAATAGATAAAACCCATATTTTTAATGTAGTAGACCCATGACACCTTTCTCTCCGTCTTTGACATATCATAAACCAGCTGGCAACATAAAATATAAATTGGCTAGCTATAAGAACAGATGATTCATTAATTACTTACTCTGTACCAAAATAAGAGAGACCAATTTTACAGTAGTAAATGGCATACGTAGCTGTTCATTATAAATTACATTTTTTTTAAAAATCCAAAACACAATGAGCATTTTTTAAAACATTAATCATAGAATCATGGAATGGTTTGGGTTGGAAGCGATCTTTAAAGATCACCTAGTCCAACCCCCATATATTAAAATATTTATATTTCTTGGAATTTAAAAACATGGTTTTATTGACTTTTGCTCTGGCTTTGCTTCTTTATTTTTATATTCCAACAATACCTAGATATTATGGATTAGTCTATATCATTATAAATATCTTAAGATTTTTATTCACTCTTCATACTGAATTGTATCTTTCACAGGCTTTCACACTTCAGATCATTATTCTCAGCTTTGCAGGATCAGGAGATAATATCTTCTCACAAATACAATTTACAAGACAAGTAAACCATATGCTGCTATTGTTAAAAAATCACATAAATCCCAAAGCTAACAGGATTCTGACATCTCTTCCTTCTGATCATACAGTCAGCAGGGGGTGGGGAGTTTTCCATCAAAAACTGGCTGTATAATAATAAAAAACCAAAACAAAACAAAAAAAAAACACCTCCAAAAACACAACAAGGGAATAGGTAAATCAGCAAAAGCTAATAAACCACTTGGATTTGCTTTAGAAGAGCAGGTAGACTCAGATTCATCCTTTGGCCTGGATGCTGTGATTAAGTCTAACCACTACCACCACTGACACTTGGCTTGCTTCCAAACCTCTTCCAGCTTAATCCCCAAAATAAGCACTCAAAATTGAAGATTGAAAGGTTAAAAAATGCCATATCTTTGTTCACAATTAGCAGCCAACTGCTACTGCTACCCTTTCTTATCACATAGAAAATGAATGCAATTGATCTGCCTTTGACTGGCAAATTGCATCTGCAATCATTTCCAGGTTTTTTTTACACCACTGAAAGCTATGCACAGGGATCCAAAGCTGAATGCTCAGCCTGTTATCCTCTTGCAGTGCATTCTGAAGGTAATGACTGTGACACAGAATATCCAGTACTTTTTGGCACACTTCTATGCTGCACAACATGTAAGCATCTGAAGTTCTGTACTACTACTTATCAAAGACATTCTGAAATTTCTACTAGCCTATTTTCACAAGCTATTTATCTTATTCTCATATTATCTTATTTCTCATAAGATCTTGTCTTTCTCCTACTCCTTTCCACATCCATCAGCTTCTCACCGACACCCGCCAAAGGAAACATCATGGTCAGGCCTATCAATTTTCTTCATAGTAGGCTTTTCTGTTGTTGAGGTCGGAGGTCACTCAAAGGAGATGGCTTCCAAAAGCCCGTTCACAGAACAGAAACGGTAAACACCGCCCAAGCAAAAATACGTGTACATCAGGTTTTCATCCAATTTAACCACATCACGGCTAGTAAGGAAAAGCAGGATGAAGCCCTTCACCGGTGTGAAGCACACTGAAGAAACCTTTGTAAGACAACTTCGTCAAAAGCCATGGGTCCCCGCAATAAGTTGATTGATTTGGTCATTTCTTCACCCAAAGTACTGTTGCTGATCTCTGTGTTGCCAAATAGGCTTCTGTCAAGTTCTGCAGATTCTCTGTAAAGCTATTAAAGGTCTCCAGATCAAACAGCTTAAAAGTTCCAAGTTCAAATTTTGAAGTAATGTTCCAAGAATATTTCCTATCTAACAAGACTGTCAGAAAAATCTCTATAGTCGAGTGTTGTGAACTGTAACCACTCACACGATTAATTTCAATGAAAACTGACCTTGCTCGAAACACTCTGGCATATGGGCAACAGCCCTAATCATTTCGCTTGTCAGAAAAAGGTGAATCACTTTACTCAATGTTTATTTTCAGTAAGAATAAAATAAAAGAGGACTCCCTCTTGAAGCAGGCTGACTTTATAGGAACTTCTGCATGGATCTGATTATTCAAGACTGGGGCCCTTCCTGCTTTGTTCTTGTACAAACGAGCATCTGCTTTGGCACACTTGGCATTAACCCCACATTTCTAAAATTCAAGTGCTTTTCTGGGCACATCCCCAGCCCTTGAAGAGATATAAAGGCGGAATAAAAATGCAAGAGTGCTCTATCGTCTGGTTTTGACAGTATCATTTTGAAAATTCTTATACATTATAAGATGTAAAATCTCTAATTTCACTCCCTCTAAAAACATTAATGAAAAATTACAACAAACTCTGAAACACAAACTACGTGAAATTCCACTACAGTACTCATTAAAGGAGAATGAACAGTACATAAATGAAAGAACTACCAAGATCTTTTAAGCACCAAATTGTATTTTATGATGAAAAACAGAAAATAAATGCTAATAGAACTGCACTGTGTTTCTACAGAAACTAAAGACAAGTTTGAAAAACTATGCTAAAAACAGAAACAAATGTGCAATAAAAGGTCTTGTAAGTGTCTTTATATATTTGCTATTAAGACATCAGGCCAATTAAAGAAGGAGCTGATCTCTACTTCATAAACAGGTTTTTTTCAAGTCTAGCCTTCCCAATGGTCAAATCTGCTTCCAGATATTTGTGACTACAGAAAGATCTATATTGAAAAACACAGATAATAATATAATGAATATAAATATATACCAAAAAAATTAAAAACAAAATAAAATTGATTTTTTTTAAGTTGTGCAAGGAACAGTTGAATGTATGTAGCATTTTGCAAAGAGGATTTAGAATGGAAAACTGACGCTTTCTTTGTAAGGGTACTTAGGTATTCCAGTGTTCACTGCAAGGGTGAAGAATGTAAGATAAATCTACATTTTATAAGCAACTCAGTAACGCATTTGGATTTCCGCACTGGATTTCCGGTTCCCAATGGGAATTTAAATAATGGAAAAGAAGCCAGAGCAAACCATGACATGGCTTTTGCACAACATGCCTGCACAGCTACAAAATGTTAACAGCTAAACAGATGAACTCAAAAGTTATTTTTCCTTCCTATCACAAGCACCACAGTTTAAGAAAGTGGCTGCCTCTAGGTTTGAAAGTGAGTCTGAAGACTTACAGCCTAGGGTAAGTCATTAACCC
>NW_010397518.1:6920-36854 GCF_000710305.1 Buceros rhinoceros silvestris | reverse complement strand
CCTCTGCATAAAGAAATTTAAAAGGACAAAAGATGCACAATAAAGATAAAACACAAATTAATATTGGATAGACAGGATAGACAGGACACTGACCATTACTAATTCTGTTTATAGAATAATAAACTTAGCACACTTAAAATACAAGATTGTATCTCTAAAGGTATCAACTCTTGTTCAAAATCAGCTACACTTCTGGAAGAAATTATTTAAGAGCACCATCAATATTAAACACTATATGGAATGTTATCTTAAAAGTCACATTTAGCTAGGCATTCGAAGTTGAACATATTATTATGCAACTGGACGTTACCTGATACTATAGAAAAATCTGAGATCTTTACTATGTGCAGATTTGGGACTTGGCTCATGATAACAGCTAGTAAAATGACTTGGAAATGAAGATGATTTAGGGACAAATTGAGAAGAACAGGCCCTCATCTGTCAAGACTAAAAATATTTTCATGCCATTTGTGAACTGACAATGCCGTTGCAGGAAAATTTCTCACTTTTGTATCATATTAGTGGAGTTTTTATGTGTCATTATTAAAAATACCCTGAACTTCAAGCAAATGCTAGTCAGATTTCAGGTCATGACCCATTTCAAAGATTGCACCTTGCTTTATACTGAAGTTGTGTATTATCTAACACAATACAATTAGGTCAGTGCTTCTGTTCTAGTTCTTTTTGTTATAGCTAAAATCAGTACAGACTAAAATTAATACACATAGCAGATAAAGAAAATAGAAGTTACTACTATAGCAATACTCAAGAGATACAATCAGGTCACAAAAACTGAAAAAAAAAAGGGCAGAAGCATCAGTTCAAAATCAATAGGCAGTGTGAAAGGATGAGTTTAGCAACTGCAAAAACAAGTGTGCATTAAGCAAATATGCACTATACAATGAATGGAAAAGGTGTTCAGCAAACGTTCAAAAATACAAAATCAGTAATCCACATCACCATAGTATTTCTAAAGCATGAGGTGATGTAACAGCAAGCCTGACTTTTGCAGAAAAACATTTAAGCAGAAAAGTAATAACTTACATTTATAAAACTTCAGTAACAGAAAGGTAAGGAGCTACCAGGGTCAATTTAAATCTACAAGCCAAAGAAGTTTATACTTAAGTCCGCAAATGTAACTCAAATACCATTTCTTTCTAGAGTTACATGATGCTCAGTATGGCACAAAGAAGTGTTTGTCATTATACATATGATGCAGCACAAGTTAAAGAACAAAGTTTAGCCACAGTTTTCAATTTTCCTGTAATCACAACTGAGGGACAAATAACATCCAAAAGTATTGTGAAACTGATTATCAATTGCAATCACAAGCCAAAACTAATGTCCCTATTATTGGTATCATGTAGAAAGCTATCATGTTGATGGTGATAGCCATAGGATGTCCTTTCTGTTCTTGATGGAAACAAAGGAATCCTCTGGCTTCTTATGCTGGCCCCTTCCTCCTCCCACTTCCTTCCGAACTTACTCGATTCTGGACGCACACCCTCTGTTTTAATTGCCAATATATCAAATGTATAAATTAACAGTATAAAAGTTCCTTACTTCTAGTTTCACTTTAAAAAACATGCAAAAAGAAGAAAAGACCTATACCACCACTGCATATAACCAAACTGTGCCAATTCTTTAACATGCTTCTTGCCCTGTATGTTATATTTTCATTCCACAATCATCTTCTGTTTGTGTCTTTCAGAAGATCAGCCCTAAGGGACGAGGATATAATATTTATATGCTTTGCAGCAACATTTCTGCAGCACCATTCTCTTGCATAACACTGCTGTGGTATGACAAAGTTTCCATCTCTGTGAAGGACAGTGTCAACAAGATGCACATCCAGAATTTACTCCTCCTTAGCAGCAGTTTCTTGTTTAAACAGCTCTTTCTCCCTTTACTAAAATGAGATTGAACATGTTTGAGCATGAAGAAGAGTGAAAATTCAACACTTGGAACGGCAGGTATTATTGGGACCTGCAAATCAGAGCATAAAACCAGCCACACATGCTCGAAGACATATCTCAGCATCCTGTCAGAACAGCAGCCTCAGGAGGAATATAAAGAACAGGGGCATCATACAGAGCTCTCTCCTGGGCTCCAGCAATTAGTAGGTCAGGGACTACCTCAGAACACAGCTTTTGGATTTCAGTCAGTCTCTCCTAGATTTTTCTTCCATGAATGGATCCAAATGTTTCTAAGTACATGAAAACTACTGATGTCCTGCCCTGTGGCAAGAAGGTCCACAAAGTGCTGTCAGGGCATTTTTCATACTGTATATAGACACTTCTGTATGAGCAATTTCAGCCCAACTGATATACATTTTAATCAGAAACTAGAAAATCAGGGGTTGTATTTTTTGAAACAAATTCCTTTTAATTTGAGTATCTCAGAGTTTAATGTAGTGCTTTTTAATGCAAGATCAGTTAGGGCTTTTAAGTCTGACCACCAACATATTGCCACTTCTGGTAAGAAACAGCAACACTTGGAACATCTGCTGGCTGTGGCCAAGGGCAGCTTGCCTCATACAGGAACATAGACGAGCAGTACATCTTTATCACATCTGTGGACCAGAAAACAGAGAGGCTTGTGTTCTACTCCAGTTAAAGCCAGCTGCTTCACATCCACATTGCTGTGGACCAGCACGTTTCAGATCAGCTAGTTTTGTGTTCTCATTGCATAGCACTTGACTTGTAATTCCTCTGGCCTACATACGGTACCCCTGAGACCAAATGACTGTGTTTTATTCACAGTTTTTTTCAGTTCAAAGTGCTTGAAATGCTGAGAAAGTTGTGCTGCACCACACCAGAATTAAAGCAAGATGCCAAAAGCACATGCATAGAAGTGGGTCAGGTTAAGGCATATAAAGATGCAAGTGCTGCTGGGACAGTGCTGAAGCACAGCCAGACTTGGCATGGTTCACATCTGTACTGCCTAGATGTATTCACATCTTGAATACACGTTCTGGTTTAACCCTGGCTGGCAACTAAGCCCCATGCAGACATTCACTCACTCCTCCCCTCCCCGCACCACCCCGCCAAGGGTGGTGAGGGAGAGATTTGGAAGAGTCAAAGTGAGAAGACTTGTAGGTTGAGATACGGGCAGTTTAACAGGTAAAGCAAAAGCTAACGCACAAGCAAAGCAAAACAAGGAATTCATTCACCACTTCCCATCGGCAGGCAGCTGTTCAGCCACCCCCAGGAAAGCAGAGCTCCATCACATGTAACCATTACTTCGGAAGACAAATGCCATCACTCTGAATGCCCTCTTTTCCTCTTTCTTCCCAAAGCTTTATATGCTGAACATGACGTCATGTGGACTGGAATATTCCTTTGGTCAGTTGCGTCCCGCTGTCTCAGCTGTGACTGTCCCAACTTCTTGTGCACCCCCAGCCTCCTCGCTGGTGGGGTGGGGTGAGGAGCAGAAAAGGCTTTGACTCTGTGTAAGCTCTGCTCAGCAATGACTAAAATATCCCTGTGTTATCAGCACTGTATCCAGCAAAAATCCCAAACACAGCCCCATGCCAGCTACTGTGAAGAAAATTAGCTCTGCCCCAACCAAAACCAGCACAATACACCATACTGCTTGCTATGCCTGAGTTTTCTCTTGAAGGGAACTACTTCAAAAGGAAGTGCAGAAGCTAAATTATCACATCGAGTGAGGAAGATGTGGGAAGAAGTGAAATTGGCACTGTGGAGACACTGCGGCTTTGTCCACACTGCTAAGCTAAAGAGTCAGAGTATGGGCCTGGGTGCTGGCATACAGCTGTTGCTACAGCTCCCAGACTGTTTTTGCCAGCTAGTGCTCTCCTGCACAGTGCCTAGAAATGATTCAGGGACAGCACGGGCCAGGGACTCCACCAATGGGTAGTTCAGATGTATCATCCAGCTTTGCTCTGCAGTGTTAAGAGAGTTCAGCTGTGTGGATGCAAATCTTTATATTTCTTGGCTTCAGATCCAAAGCAGAAATCCTAGTCCTTTTTATTTACTAGTACTGTCTCCTTATCACAGCTCCAGCTGCATTCTTAGCTCAGCATGAGGTAGGAGCTAAAGGTAAGATTATATCCCTTCCTATACATTCCTTCCTTTCATAGAAACAAGGTCAAAGCATATCCACACACTGAAAATAGTTTAATTAAAAATAAACACAAGAACACTATTACCTATATTAAAGTAATGAATTAATCATGTGAGGAAAAAACCCATTACACTCCAGAACAAAAAGTACCATAAAATTCTGCTCTAAACTTCAGATGCTCTAAGACATCTCTCAATCTCAGAACACATTTTATTGTACATAAAATAGACAACAAGTGAAAACACTTTTATGCTTAATTTCTTCTCTTGCACCATCAGGTGGGGACTCTGGAACTGACCATCAAACACCACACTTCTTAAAGCTTGTCATTCTTGAATTACTATCAGACAAGGAGACCCACTGTTGAAAATCATCATCTTTACAGGTACTAAGGCAAACTGGATGATAAACAAGTCTTCAGAGCCAGTTTGGAGCTGGCTCTGTAGTTTCACAGAGCTCTTTGCAGATTTGCTCTGATTTACAAAATAGTTGGGAGGGTCAAGGAGTCCACAAGAGCTTTGGTTTGCCATTATTAGGTCTTCTCATTCATAGAATGGTTTGGGTTGAAAGAGACCTTTAAAGATCACCTTTTTCCAAGCCCCCTGCCATGAACAGGGACATCTTCCAGTAGATCAAAGACCCACTCAACCTGACCCTGAACACTTCCAGGGATGAGACATCCACAAGTCCTCTGGGCAACCCATTAAATGCAACCTGTTCTCAGGTTATAGCGAGGACAAGTCATTTTCCAAAATTATTTTCCCCACTGTAGCCCACAGGGTGACAACAACAGATAGTCGTGATCTCCTGCAGGAAGCTTTAACTGAAGTATGTTATCTGAGGTGAACTCCTATTCAATATACAAAAATCTTGGTCAAAACAGCAGTGAACAAGGCAGGAAGATATCTGCCACTGTTATTTAACAAGACGAAAATCTCCTCTGCTAGTACTGAAGTGGAACAAAACTATATATACTATATATATAGCTATATAGTAAGCTTGCAGAGATCTGCTTTGTTTTGCAGCATGAGATGCCTTAAATTCTTTTTATAATATCTGCAAAACTTACAGCATTTTGCTGCAGTTTTTTTATATATAGATACAACATTTGGAAATGTTTTGATTTCAGTCATTTATCAAGAGTTCATTATCAAATACCTCTCTGAAATTTTTCCTTTTTCTGTACCGGGTACTGTGGAGCCACTGAACGATGCACTCTAATTTTTTAAACCATTATGGTACTGATTTCTTGAACAGAAAGAGCTGTGGGGAGCTGCAAAAGGAAGGAGAATAAGGGCAAGAGAAAAATAGACTTACAGAGAATAAAGATGATGGGGATGTAAAGGACTTGAATTTCAAACTACAAAAAAAAAAAAAAAAATCACAAAAGCTCACACAGGTAAAGAAAAAAATAATATACATTTGACCCAAAGCAAAGACTTCAGCTTGGTTCTACAAGTATAAAAATGTCACAACTGGAGTGAAATATATCTCGTCTTAATTTGACTCCAAAAGGTTGAAGCTGAAGTTGAGTAAGTTTACTTAAAAATTAATAACAACAATTTAAAAAATGGATTTCATAGTAAAATACATTTCTACAGAAAATTCTCTTATTTTCTTTAATGCTCCCTGTCCATGTCCTCTGCAGAGAACAAGAACATGTCACATGCACATGCCTCCCGTTCGACTTTGTCTGCAGGTGCTGGTATAATGGAGTTCTCTTCATCCTCGACTCACCATTATGCATGGTGTTTCCACTACCATGATGTTTCTATGCATAGGCTGCATAACCAACATTTACTTCTGATCAGCATTCTCAGCTCTTCAGGTTCAGCCTTGTCTTTCACAATCTCACTATTTACCTCCTCTCCCACTAGCGCTACTCGTTACAGCTGATAGCATAATTTGCTATGCTAATGCATACTGTAAAAGCAGTAAACGTGGCTTCTCTCCAAAACAGCAAGATGGGAGATTATAAAGTCATAATTCCTGATCTTCTCGTAAAATAACTGTCCAGGCATTCTGTTCTCCATCTGCTCTGTGGTTATCAATCTGTGATACACCACCTCACAGCAAGGACTCAAGCTGTGAGGGAAGTGCCATGTCAGACAAAAACAGAAAGACAGACCTCCTATCTGTGCAGGGTAATAAGACTGGAACAGTGTTGCTACTGGTTTTGTAAACTCTTCAAACAGGGACAACCACATTTTAAGTAAGAGGATGAAAATTAATATACAATTTCAGTTACCTAAAATAACTTAAGAATATTTAAGTAGGAGCTGTATTCCTTGTAAGCTTAAACTAAATTACATTAGCCTACTTGTTTCCCTGATTAAATCTTCATTCAACACCAGAGCTGAAGCCAGATTTTATCATATTAGCTCCCAGCTTCCAAATATAGTGAATATCAACTGTGTGGTGTTGTGTCTGGCAGGGTTTTGGTAACAGGAGAGGGGGCTCCTGGTGCAGGCTTCCGTAAGTAGCTTCAGAGAAGCTCCCTTAGCTCAAAGTCAGACCTGCCTCTGGTCAAGGGGCCTCTGCCATAACGTATTTAAGAGGGAAAACCTTTTGGGCGGGTTCTTTTGTTTTGGGGAGGAATAGGACAAGAGAGAGACACCCATGCAGACACCCAGGTCAGCAAAGGAGAGGGGGAGGCACGCCAGAGCAGCCATTCATTGCTGGGAGAATCGCAACCCACAAAAGAGACTCTCGCTAGTTGGAGAAGTTTGTGGAGGACTGTCTCCCATGGGAAGGATGCCACACTGCTGCAGGGGAGGACGGTGAGGAGCTTTCCTACTGGGGAGGAAGGAGAAACAAGAACTACATGGAACAGACAGGGACTGACCATAACCCCCATTCTCCTGCTCCCCTAGGGTTGGTGGGGAAGAGGCAACAGAGCTGGGCCCAGGAAGAAGGAAGGGGTGTGCGGAAGATGGTTTATATTTAAGAACTGGTCGTATTTATCACTGTCCTGCTCTGATTCAATTGGTAAATGGGTGATGGGTTTGTTTAAATTAAACTGATCTTGATTCCCCAAGTCAAGTCTGTCTTTTGCCTGTGACTGTACTGGTGAGTAAGGAGCTTTCCTACTGGGGAGGAAGGAGAAACAAGAACTACATGGAACAGACAGGGACTGACCATAACCCCCATTCTCCTGCTCCCCTAGGGTTGGTGGGGAAGAGGCAACAGAGCTGGGCCCAGGAAGAAGGAAGGGGTGTGCGGAAGATGGTTTATATTTAAGAACTGGTCGTATTTATCACTGTCCTGCTCTGATTCAATTGGTAAATGGGTGATGGGTTTGTTTAAATTAAACTGATCTTGATTCCCCAAGTCAAGTCTGTCTTTTGCCTGTGACTGTACTGGTGAGTAAGCCCTCCCTGTCCTTTGTCTCGACCCTCAAGACTTTTGTCCTATTTTTCTCCTCACCATCCCACCAGAGGGGGGTAGAAGGGAACACGCAGCTGCATGGCGCTTTGCTGCCAACTGGGTGGGCTTAAGCCATGACACCAACATTTTTGTTTTAGACAGACTTTTGTGACTCGGTACATCTCATGCTTCTGTTTCCAACTGCCACAGTAAAGTCATAGATGCTGGATGTTCCATTACACACGCTGAAGCCTTGCAGTCTGGGCTTTTGTTTCGTAATCACCAACAGGAGAATGAGAAAACAGATTTCGTTACAAATACTAGGAAAATACTTTAATTCACACTTTCAAAGCTAAATAGGCCATAAAATATGAAGACCCCAGTTAGGCCCCATTTCCTCTCCAGACCTTCTAATTAATTTTCCATAATGAAAGGAATTTTAAAGATAGGGTAATTGGCAAAAACTTTACTGCTGAAAAGACAGAGTGGTCCATTATGCCCCCAGAAAACACACCTTGCGTGACCTCTTTTCAAGCACAAGAGATCTCTGAACAACTGGTGATTTCATTTTAATTGAAGCTCTCTATGCAGTATTGTCATGCTCATCTTACTTTTGTGTTTGCAAGTTTCTAAAACCACCAACCTTTATGTTGTGCTATACAGTAATAGCTCAGCATTCCTCTGAGGTCTGAATTCAGTTTTTGCAGAGAGCCACTGCAGCTCATGCACAGCAACGCTCATGTCTTTTTTCTTTCCAGAGATTCAAAACAATTAGACAAAAACACAAAAATCACAGACAAAAACAAAAAAAAAAAAGTCTAATTACAGCTTTAAACATCTTGCACAAAAGGATTCTGGAAACTGGCTGGACTAGACATATGTAATATCTGATCTGTAACTGGTAAATACATGTGGAAGGCATCCGTTTCAGGAGTCTCCAAAAAGGCCATGAAACACCGGAAACTGTTGCTATTTCATATCCACATAGTGCTGCTTCCACTAAGTGCAAATATTCTTTTGATTCTATAACAATCAATGGAAGGAAGATATAGACTGATGAGTTTCAGCGATTATGAGATTCATAAGCAAGCCCCTGGTGACCTGGCCTGACCTCCTGAAGACATCACGCTATTTCTAGCCCAGTAAACTAGATTGGTCAGGGCAGCAGGCTAATGCCTCCCTTCACCTTCCAGTGCCTCTATGTTGCTGCCGGTAGATACACCTCTTACATTTATTCTTGCTAATAGGTTGATTTTCCATTGGCCAGTTACCTGAAGAGACAAACCATCCACTTCCCAATTACAAAATACCTGTTGTTGTTTTGCCCTTAAAATTGTCATACATTAGCTATGTTTCGACCCATTTCTATCTCTGTGTCAGCTTAGTCACACAGTTCTACTGCAGCTGCTTGATAGGGACGCCCTCATTTTTCTTATTTTACGGCCTATGATAACTATAAGCTCCATTTTCCAAAACTAGAACTTCTCATCATCAACACTGATTTAAAGACTTTTTCATTTTCTTTTCTTTTTTTTTTTTTTGTTTTGTCTTTTTAAGGAACTGTGGCTGATCCTATCATATTTAGATCTGGCTCCAAGAAATAGCATGACTATGTCTGCTAAAATATCTCCTCACATTTTTAATTATTTAAGTTTCTATGTCAACTTCTATCACCCAGAAACTGTGCAAACCACTTTATTTTTATATAAAGAAATAAAAAACACCACTTATTGAAAAATACCATTTTGGCATCTTCATTCTCAAGGTCATGAAGCTATTAGTTGGCAGTCCTAAGTATTATGAGTTAATTTACTGCCTTGCAAGAAGTTTCAAAAAGCTTTTCATACAGACAATAATACATTATGCAAGCAATCTTCAAGAGAAGTGAAGAATTTATGATATTTTCCCATCTGTGAGGGAAAAGGCTTCAAGCAGATAAGGATAATTTGAATGTCTTATTGGCACAGGTTTTCTAGTCTTCATAACAGTGCAGGCTGAATCTACATGTTGCCAAGCAATCAGGTAAGTTCACTGGATTGTGTGTTACAAAACATTTAAAAAAGCAGCCAGGCTGAACTTCCAACTCATAAAAGGAAAGCATCTTTAGATCTCAACCCAATTGCCATCCTTGAATTCTAAAATCAGCACTGTCTTACACAAAGGTGGTTCTGAAAGGCTACAAGAGGCCTCTCGGACACCGCTGAGCACTTCACCGACTAAAGTAAAAGCTTAAAAACACCTGAAATCTAGACTGTATAACAGTGATTTTTAGGATTTGTACTTTGCCTAGAGATTCCTGTGATAGACCAGAGCCTTATGTGCTAGGCACCACAAGAGAAAGCACTGAAATTCAGTCTCTAAGCTCATTAGAATGATATTCCAGTCCAGTCACTACTGCTGAGTAAAGTTTAAAATGTGAATAGGACTTTCCACTTCTTACAGAGAAACACGCAGTCTCTGCATGCTACACCCTGGCAGCTCCAACCTGTTGGCAGCCCTAAAAAACAGCCATTTCACAGAAAATAGCCAGATAACTGTAACTGTAAAACAGACAGTAAGCTTGGGATCAGTTCCACAGTACAAACTCAGAAAAGGAAATCAGATAGACATACACAGATAACAACTCGGCCTCCATTACACAGAGTATCAGATTAGAGGCATATTCTACTCACAACACAATGCTCTGCAGAGACAAACAAACTAGTTTAGACACTAAAAACAGCACAGAGCAGTGCTCAGTCTGCTTGAAACAGCACAACTGAGGAAAACAAACCCAAAGCAGGCTAACATGACTGAATTCCTTTACAGGACTCGGATCTCCCTGCAGGTCACAGTTCTGCACCATATAGCCAAATCTTTGTTGTCCCCACGCTGCCTGAAACACGACGGATGCTTAGAAGAGGCCCAGGCAGCAGGAAATACATCCACAAACCACCATCAGAGTGCAACGCTGGTTTCACCACCAAGGCTTCGGTTTCCTCAATTACAGCACCTTGTCTGAGGTGAGGAACCACTGCTGGAGAGAGGGAGAACGCACCTAACCCAGACCAGGAAGAGCACCTTTGCAAACAGGCTCACTAAACTCAGTGAGACAGCTTTAAACTGTCTTTTTTCAGGGAATGGAGACCAAGACCCTGAGGCAAGAGACCCTGAGGCAATCTTTTACTGCTTTGGGTAAGGGTGTGTTACAGACTTCCTAATCAGTACTGGACACTGACAGGAGAGAAACAAGCAAAATTATCTTGAAGCTGAAAGAACGTTCTAGCTCAGGGACACCCAAAGCTGGGGAAGAGAAGGGAGGAGAGCGACTGTTCATTAGTTGACCTTGTTAGTGACAATTTCCTAAAAATGCTGAAGGGGCTCACTAGCAGTCAGGCTGCCTAAGCCGCTGCTCGCAAGTAGGGATGAACTGGTGGGTGAACCTTGTCCAGAGGCCTGGTTTGCAGTGACCTCTAGATGACTGAGTCGAGAACAAGGAAGAAGGCTGCAAAGGTAAGCAGCAGAGTTGGGGGTGGGGGGGGGAGAGGATTTCAGAAGCCAGGACTTAATCTATTCAAGTGAAAAGCAGAGTAAAATCCCAGGGGAATGGGTGCAAAGGAGAAGAGTTCCCAGGAGAGCTCCCTGATTGCTATGCAGAACTCAGGAAGGAAGGCGGCCCTTGCGCAGGAAGGTTAGGAGTTCTGTCAGGAAGCCCATTTGGCTTAGGAGAACACTTTTTGATGAGCTAAAATTTAAAAAAGTAAAAGCGGGGAGAGTGAGGGGAGATGAAAACAAGGACAGGCAAAAAAAAAGGAGTATAAAAGCACTGTTCGGAAAACTGTTCAGAACTTGCAGAAAAAATCAGGGAGACAGGGGCTCACCTGAAGACAGACCTAGCGAGGGATGTTTCGGGTAGCAAGTAGAGAAGCCATGGGTGTGACAGCTGTAAAAGGAACTTCAGAAAATATGTGGGTGACAGACGGGGGAGAGAACCCAGTGACAGACAACAAGAGAAACGCTCAATGACTTTTCAGTCATGATCTTTACAGGAAAAGCTTCTGCACATATCAGCATGCTTCATGTGGGAGGCTGGACTAGGTAATGTGAATATCGCCTCAAACTATCATTCCCCTCACTAAGCCAGAAAGTCAAATAACCAGAGATACTGCAGAACTGAAGAACAATAAAGAATTTAACTTACCATCACAGTGCACTCCCTAGTCTGTCTTATACTGATTCTCCATACTTGAAGCAAGATACACCCTCTGAAGAAGTATTTTGGGGGGATATGAAACATGTCATTTACTTGCTCCAATTATAGTTGTGTACCAGTATGAGCAAGCCATTTTGAAATGTGGGTTTGAGTTTGTTGTTCTCTGCAAATTATAAGCAGAGATACACAGACTGTCTCATCAATCAAGGCAAGACTGAACGAATATGTTGTCAGTAGACATTAACTGCTCATAAGCACTGATAATTTTATCCTGTTGAATTGCTTACTGCCCTGTAGCACTGCTGTAAAGGACAATCAAGCAAGCTAGAGCCGCAGCCAGACAGCACCCAGGAAACAAGGAAAGCACTGTTCCTCTCATCTACAGAGGTCTTCTATCCTCACCACCCCACAATATGTGTCTAGATCCTCCGATGGGCCAGGTGATGCTTGCTCGCTCACTCTCTCCCCTGGGTAAGCAATGTTTCAGGAGAAAGTGTTTTTAACACTTTTAGGCAGTTGTCTGTGACTGGAAAACATATGCATTCTTTATGCAAGGAAAGACAAGCAAAAACATTTTAAGATGAAAAGGTACTTATTATTGTGTTTAGAGGGAATAATTTTGCTTTCTTTAACTGAGAAATCATGAAACATTTTCATGCTACAAAAAACACATGAGAAGATTATCTAAAACAATCTTTTTAACTCCCCACCGTTGCTAAGATCTAATTATATTATTGAACTCACTGCTTTTAAGATAATGTAGCTCAAAAATATCACATGCATAAGAACTTATCTACAGTATACTTACTTGTCTCTGTTCTCACCTAACCTGAACCCAGGAAGAGGCCTCATCCCTGCCCCCAAAATAGTTCTGGAACAGTTGTTTCACACCATCTTGAACAGAATGGCGAGCACCACAGCTGACAACACTGTTCCTTTAGCTTGACAGTTACTTTCTAAAATTAACCTTTCATATTTAGTTACTTAATCTTCCTACAGTTCAATTATGAAGGTATTTCTTATCGAGCACAGTATTAACTTATAAATATTAATGAAATCATAAGCCTTGTCTATTAAGCACGGTATTGACCTGGTATTCTACTTATTATCATCTAAATCTATATAAAGAAAATTAAAATTCTAAATTAAACCGACAAAATCCTGCAAAAAATCCTATACTTCTTTTACAAATTGGAGAACACAGGAGCAAGGAAATAAGTAATACCAGGTTATATCAGGAAATATTTCTTCACTGAAGGGGTTGTCAGCTATTGAAACAGGCTGCCCAGAGAAGTGGTTGAGTCACCATCCCTGGAGGTATGAGTAGATGTGGCGCTTAGGGACAGGATCTAGCCGTGGACTTGGCAGTGCTAAGTTTACAGTTGGACTCAATGATCTTAAGGGTTTTTTCCAAGTGAAATGATTCTATGACAATCTTTTTTTTTTTTTTACCTTCAAGGCAAGATATATATCTGCTGTAGCTCAGAATTAAATTCTATAAAGGAGGACCTATTCTGGAGACGAAACTTATTTTCCATTTGGATGTGGGTTTGATTTGCCATTTCCCACTTAGCAACTACTTTGTATTTTTCTAAATCACTAAGCTGAATAGAGTTTTTAACGCTGTAATAGTTATTGCTACATTTTCAGTTTCTTAGAGAAATACTCATATTTTAAATGTTCACATTGGATTAAATAAATAAGAGGAAACAAGCACACACTGTTATTTCTGTGAGGAAATCAAACAAACACGGACAATAGTGAAAATGTCTGCATCCAAATCGTCAAACTAACTCAATAGTCAGAAGAAAGATGAGATTTCTGCTTCTGTCAACATTCTGTGAACTGAGTGTTACATCAGTAACACTCCCACAGAAAGCTAGATCCAGACTTGGTTAAAAATGGACCTTTTCACCCTCAGAGCAAAACAAAAATGGAAGTGACCCTCTACCCTCTGTGATCCACAAATCAAGTCTTTGTTGCAACACCTTGTGCTAGTTAGTGAATCTCTGTGAAACTCAGCATTCACCAGGCAGGCAGACCCTTAAGGTCCCTCTGGATTCTGCAACACTGTAAACTGCCAAAGCATATTGTGGAATAATGAAAATCATATCCTACCATCACACCAAAGCAACAAAGTTAACAAAGTAACCTCCAATGTTGTAGTACTAACGGATACCATTTTTAAGGGCTTTTTAACTTTTTTAAACTTTGATGCCAAAAACACTGAGATAGCTCTTTTGGGTGCTTTAAAAAAACTTTAAGTCTCATTACGCTTTACTTCCCAATGAAATCATAAAATACAGAAATCACCAAAAATGTAGCTCTTGAGAACACAACCATGGCTGCAGAAAAACACTGTTATGATCACAGTACAGCTATAAATCAGAGCCAACATGAGACTACAGGAGTCTGCTTCTCTCAGACTCCATCCTAATCCAGAACCCCACTATGGCAACACAGCTTTAGAGCACCTGAGCAACAGCTACAAGGTGTGACAGCCACAAAAGCTGGTGGAGATACCTCTCAATGCAGTACCTCAGTTTAGAGTCCATAGGTGCAAAAAGGCTTCATAACCCCAAAGATGTGATCAGGGACACAATTCAGACCCTGGGAGAAACAACTATAGCATATTTTCAAAGCTTTGTTTTTCTTATCCATTGAATTACCCTTCACATGTAGTGATGCTTAAACACTGTAACGTTTTCAGTGCAGAGAAACCAAAGGGTCAAGCAAAGTGACCAGCCAAGCCAAGTGCTGCACAGAAACAGCCACCGCTGAAGAACTGAAGCACGGCCTCAGAAAGCTATGCAAAGCAACAGGATTTTTTTCCACAGTAAATTAGAAAATATCTAGCAATTTCAGCAATGTGCATGTGTCCTTAATAAACACTCACAAAGGGCCAGGATACAAAGGGACTTTGTTGTGCGCACAGGCTGGGACAGAAAAGCACCGGGAAGATGACAGATCACCCCCCTCATCAACAGGGCAGCTGATGGTGCCAGCCTCCCCCAGCCTGGTGAAACAGGAGGAACACAGCACTCACAGCCAGCAAAGCTGATTTTATGCTGTTACACTGCAAGAGAGTCACAGACAGAATTTTACCAGCAGTTCTTCCTGGGGCTACTGACTCACAGGCCCAGCATAAAAATTATCTTCTAAAGGTATTCAGAATGCAGTACCAACCCTCTGAAATCAATTACAGTTCTTCCCTTCACTGGTAGAGTGATACACAGTCATTACCTAATTAGGCCTAAAGCATCCTTATATAGGGCATCATTCATCAAGCCTGCGCTACCTGTTTGATCACTAGAAGCCACAGGAAATGTTAGGAACTTCTCCCTCCTTCCTAGCTCTAAATACTCATCTTTCAAGAGTAATCATGACGATATTTCATTTTGTTTACATAAAGAGTTCCTACAGACTGAAGAATTACCGATTATATTTAAATTACATGTACAGCTGAACAGAGGAGTACCAAATAATCAAATTAAAAAGAATATTTGAACTTCAGTAGCATCCTTGCTAGCAAATTAGATTTTACTTATAGCTCCCAGCCTTTATTGGAGTATGAACAGAATTATAACCTTAATGCCACGAGGTGCCAAACTAAAACAGAAATGCCTGCATCTTCGGGATAATGAATTCTTTCTTACCTTTGACTTTAGTAAAAAAAATGTCGTTTGCTCTGTTTCTCAGCCTGTTCTTTATTGTTCAAAGACACAGAAGCACTTCATCTCTACCACAAAAAGTTACAGGTAGTTCCTCTAAAAGACTGAATGTACTACCAAAAATGCAGCTATCTATGAGAAAGGACACAGCTACAAAGTGAGTTTTCACATGTCATTTACTACAAATTTCACTTGAGACAAATTAAATATTAAACAGAAAATTAATAACAATATTTTATACATAAATGGTCTAAATAAACCAGTAATTACTTACCATATGTGGCATATATAGATTATCTCATTTTCTTTCATAAATAGCTTTTAGGGAAATCAATTTGTAGGGTCACCACCTAAGTCCTGAAACAAAAAAGCTTAGCCAAAACACTAAAATTTTGCTCTTTATGCGAAAGAAAGGACCAACACAACCACTTGATAATGTAAAACAGCAAGCACTCTACCGATCTAAACTTACCATGACTTAATGGAGAATAACTTAAACTTCACTTAATATCTATGAGGTCCATTCTTTTACTTGTACAGATTCAACTCAGTGAACAAAAGTGTTCGGAATGCAGTGAAGCCATGCCCTTGGACTAGAGATCTGCACGCAACCCAGAGTTAGACATTTTTATTTAACACTTATTCTGAGAAAATAACTCATAGCTTCAACTTGATAATTGAAACAGGCACTGCAGAGACATTTGAAAACATAAGGCTTTTCCAAAGGGATTATGGTACAAGTTAATTTTAAACTAGTTTAAAAGCCAGTTTCAGATATAAAATTAGAGCTTCAGAAAAAGCAAAGAGGCTTGAGGTATTGTATCAATACACTTACCGCAAGTCTAAATCCTGCACTATATTTAAATAGACGGCATTTGAATACTTAGCTAAATGGAAAGCACTCAAATTATGAGCTACGGCAGTAAAAATAACAGCTGCTCTACTTATTCTTCCTTGACGATCTGGTTAGATTAACACATATGTAACACTTATGATTTATTCATCGGTTTCTGAGTAGAAACATAAAGCAGCTAGACTGAACTATAAAAAACAGGTTAGTATAATTCCTCCTTTTAACACACTTGAGAAATAGCAATATGAACACTCTCAGCTTGTACAGGCTTTTTTTCTCATTTTAGAACAGCTAATTTATGCACATGACTCAGTTATCACAGCACTGATGGATCAGGCCAGGAAAACACAGCCAACACCGCTTTAAGAACATCTCAAATCTCAGCTTCTAAAATTCAAATACAGGGGTGTAAGCTCTAAGTGCAAACCAACAATTACGCCAACAGGACAGGAAGCTTTGGGCTTCTCTAGGCACACATCCTTTAAGCTGTTAATTAAAAAAAAAAAAAATCATTTAGGAGTCAGCTGATTAACACCAAACTCACTGAAGTGGTTACTATGAGAAAAATAGCACAGTTCTCCCTTAATGCCCTATTGGCCCAGTATGGGCAAACCTGAAATCACCACGTGGCTTTAATACCAGCTGGACTAGCAAGATTTTGATAAGTGCTGACAGATGCTGCATTCATGTGGCATTTCTCAAATTTTTATACTAATGCACAGAATTAGAACTAGAGGTGATAGGCTTCTGTAGCAGAGATGAGACTCGAAAAGGCATTTTCCATCAAGACTTCAGGGAGTTGCTCTAAGGCAAGTGCAAAGGGCCCCAACGCACAGCAATTAAATCTCTCTTTCCTTTAATTTCTGAAGTTCACTTGGTAACAAAATAAATAAATAAACCAATCAGTACTCATTTGTGGAAGCACTCTGTTTTCAGGCTGTGGCAAAAAACCTGACAAATAGTTTTATGACATTCCTGGCAAAGACATGATGATTTCGGCTGATAATCAGAGATATCTGGCAGAGTCACCAAGTTCTTTGGGCTTTTCTTGGAAGAAGACAATTTTCAGCTCCATGTGCTACTGCTAGAGATCAGACAACTTCCACATACATACACGCTATCTACAACACAAGTTATTTTACAAAAGGGCCTCAAACATATTCAAAAATTCCATTAAATTTTCCCACAGTCTTAAAATAGAAGCAATGTGGTAGATAGGCTCCAAATTTCAAAACAATCCTTATGGAAGTAAACATCTTTTTTTTCTTAGGTTTTCAACACTTCAAATAAACTCCACGGTCACAATACAGTTGTTTGAGTTACCTATGGCACTTTTTAAGCACATAACAAAAAAGCAATGGGACAGAGAGAAGAATGGGATAGACAGGTAATCGTAATGCAGGTTAGGCTCTGTCCACAAAGATGTGGCGTACGATATGCAGAAAGTGTTGCAGTTGGGGACTGTCCATCACTAGTTACACACTCTACCAGTTGGCATTACAGCAGAAGATATTTTTAAGAATGGATTTTAAAATACTGTGGCATCCTTGGTTGATGAGGAAGCACAGAACTGGATTTCTCCTTTCATGGAAGCAAACCATTCAGTCAAGTAAAAGACCACTCAACGTGAGTAATAGCTGTTGAATCAGGCTCACTTAAGCATCCAGGATGCTTAATTACATGTACAATTACATGTACACAGAACAAAAAAGGATAAAAGCGAAGAGAAATATCATAAAGCATCTTAATAGACAAAAAATTATGTCTAAACACCTAGGTATTTTAAAGTAAATGAGCCAAATCCTTTCTATTCAAGCAAATCCTCAAATAAAACAAGACAGTACAATTACTTTTACATTCCACACACGTTTACCCATAGAAGGTTACTACACCATATAAAAGGACTAGAAAAAAGCAACAAAAAGCATTTAACAAAGTAACGTAAGAATTCAATAATGCCTACAGATAGAATTAAAAATATTGCTGTAAAGACTGTTAAGCCCTAAGTGGAACTAGTTTGATTTTGTAAGATAAAAAAAAAAAATGTACAGGTCCACAAAGGGCTGGGTTCTTCTGACATCTTCACCTGCCTGATCTCTGATGATTCTGTCAGACATTTCAGTACCAAAGCAAGGCACAGTGAGAGCACCAAATAAACAGGCCTAAAGGATTCTTCAAGCTAGACGTGGCTAGTGTTTTCCCTAAAGAATAAAGAGTTCGCTTTCTTCCTCCTACCAGCATAAATGACATACACTTTCTTGTATTCTGTGCAACAAGAAAAGCTGTAGGTGCACATCACTTCTTTAAATAAAGCACAGGTGCAGAGGTAGACAGAATATACAAAAAAAAGCTGTAAAATAAGGGTTGTAGTATTTCTTTTAAAAAATACCTGATTTTTAAAAAACATCTCTCAAAGGTTGTCCCTGATATTTAACATATCATGATAGCAAAAGCACACAATTACCCTTGAAATCCAGTGTACTCGGAAATGTTTGGAGACTTAAGCCCTGAGTCTTTGCATAAAATCTAGTATGTGTATTTACAGAGTACCATGCTGACAGGAAAGTTTTAAATAATGTCAGAGTAGTGCTCATTAAATTTATAATTAGACTAGACTTCTCTGCACATGATGCCATCAGGAATTTGAATCATACTGAGCAGCTGGAGGTGATCGGCATAGTGAGCTGGCACAGCTGCTTTTCACCTCTGGAGGTCTGTGTGCACAGAGCCCATTTCAACTGGGCACAGCTATCACCATCTGACAAGAACTAAACTGTACCTCTAACTGGATCCAAAGACTGACTGGATTTCAGAGCTGGACGAAGCTTTGTATGGGTGCCACCTACATTCATTATATATGGTTTTAATCATCGTATCTGCCTGCAAAGGTAACACATCTTCAAGAAATTTTAAATATTTTTATAGACAGTTAAAATGCGTAACTCCAGCCTTTGGCCAGCTATTTCCATTTTCTGTACATATCACAAGACCTGCTGTAGTCCACACCACTGAAACTATATTTCCACAGGACTTAGAATGAAGAAAAGAAACAGTGTTGACTGTTGAGAAGAACTGTTATTAACACAGACTCAAGAAGAGATAGCATTCTCTACAGGCCAACATGAAAAAAAAAGAAGTGGACACGGACACAGTTCTAACCATAGTAAAGAATGAAAAAGATTCAAAAATTAAAAAAATAAAGCATAAGATTCTAACCAAGTATTTATGTAAATCAGAAAAAAACATGCCTTGAGGAATACAAATATCTAACAACATGTAAGAACAAAAAACAAATGCAGTATCAGAAGATATCTGTAGAAAATCAAACCCTTTGCTACTCAAGACACTATAAAAATGACATTTTAATTATCTGCATATATCTACAGCACTAGAAAAATAACCAGTTTAAATCCTGCACATCTGTTGCCATATTTTCCCAGTATTTGAAGGACACAGAGCTTAAACCTTACCACATACTCACCTCCTACCAGTCAGATTTTCCCTCTATACATGATGTATTATTACTTTGCTGAAAGCCAAATCTCTGCACCTGCTCTATGAAAATCGAACGGAGAAAAACTCCCATTAGCCGATCAGCTGCACCAGAACTGGCTTTGCAAAGGGACCCAGCCAGTACAGCAGCCCCGTTTGGGAAGAGCAAGCATGCCTTGCACTGCAGAACTGGTTGTGCTTTATTACACTCCTGTCACCCCAGCTCTTTTTCTACCAGTACACCTAATAATTATAACATGACATGCCTGTCATGTTCTAAGTCATCTGAGCTGTAGCAATCACAATTCCCATTTGAATAACGTAAATCGTCATAATGCAACCTAAGCTCCCTCTCCATAATCAGCAATACAAACAGCAATTCCACAGCACTCGGATGTTGACCTCTGAGACTTCAGACAGTGCTGACTGCCCACTGACAAGTCTGAAAATATGACATGACAGACTCGCCCATAAAAATACAACAAATAACCCTTCTGATTTTATTACCTGTCATCTACTACATGTATTAAAAAAAAGTCCTGAGCAAATCTCCTCTGGGAGGATTTGAAAAGCTGTAATTTAACAGACATTTCATTATTTTCAGAAAGGAGAGCTATCTATGTTCTCTATCCCCAAATCCCACCCCAAAGAGGGGAACAAAGACAGCAGCTACTATTTCATGGTTTCAAGCAACACTTTACAACTGTTCCCTACAGAAAAACAGCTCTCGCCTCATCATCAAGAATTGATATGAAAAGCCAGATCTCTGCTCCTACCGAAGTCTGTGAAAGTTCTACTGTAGCATTCGGTAGGTTCTAAATTGACTCCCGTGAGGTTAGCATTCATTTTTGAAAGATTTTCTCCCTTTTAAAAAAAAGCAAAGTAACTACGCATTTTTTTTAATTATTAATTATTATCAGCCACAGACCATTACAATAGAAACTTGTGTCTTCATAATAATGACAGAGACACTCTAGGAGATTTACTGCATTTTGCAAATTAGCAAATGAGTGAAAAAAACACAACAGGAAAGCAACACTAAATGAGTAAGTTTAGTTTAAACTCTTTATGCCACTTCATAATGTACTGGTCAATGTGCTATGTCATATCTTAGTTTTCAGATCCTTTGCGCACATTCTTATTTGTATTAAGTATTCACCACCGTGGAATGGAAAGACTCTGTCGTACAGGAAGGTATGCCAACCTCCTGAACCCAGTAATAAGGTTTTTATTTCTCAACTAAATGCAAAGATTCATCTCTTTCTTCAGTTTCATTTTGCTTTCAATTAGAAATTAGTCCAAAGCCTCAAAAGACTGGAACGGAAGCTAAAAACTTTCACAAATGAAGACTGAGTTCAGGTTTTCTAAGCTTTAGATACTATTAGTCTACTATGAATCATGATGTCTGAATTTGACTGTATTTTTCACAATTATTGCTATAAGTTTAGTATCACATAAAACCATGTTGTAACATTATTATATCTGAAAAAGACCTTTGAAAATTATATCCCTTTCATTTACTTTTGACTTTAATAGCAATCTGTGAGTATTTATTCAAAACCTCCAGTACCTTGCATTTTTATTTTCTATATTCACACTGTTGTTTTTCTGTATTTGTATGGACCAAGTAGCTAAAGGCCATTGGAAAAGAAGTTACAATGACAAACCAATTTTTTTTAATTAGCAAGAGTCTACATGGGAAGATATTGTAACTACCTGAGCTTACTGCTTTAATATATTCTTCTTCATGCTAAACATCTCTGTAGATGAAACCATTTTCTTTTTTTTTTTATTTACGTGAAGTTTTCTTTTCCTCATGCACGCAGTTCTTTGCAGTCATTGGCCAGCAGTGCAAATGCAAACAACCAGAAGCGAAGAAATGCCTGAGTATGTAACTCTGTGACTGCTACATGCTGGGATAATCCCAAACTTTTTACCTTACTTTATTCCACACACACAATGGATACAGCTCACTTAGTGTCATACTGCAGTTGTCTTGTTTACTCCACGCTACACCACGCCCACCCTTACGTATTTCATGTTGTTTAAACCCTTCTGCACAGACAGATTTCCACTGACTTTAATTTTAAGAATGTCTACTCAGCAATTGAGCATCCCTGGCTCAAACCTAGTTATCTCAAAAATAAAAGCACATGATTAGGGACAACATATTTAAAAATGTGCTGCTTCTCCCCTTACACAAAAACCTCACTGCAGGAACAGCGATAGATTCCAACTCTCCAAAATGCTGACATTTCTTCCAATTTTTGCAACAGAATGGACAGGGCTTCTGCAGAACAGCCTTCTTCATTTCACTACTCTGATTCATCTGCTCAACAGAGTAAAAATTAAAACAGTACCCATCATATAATTATTATGCTACTACACATAGCATAATGTACACATAGGACATTTAAATTAGGCTGCACAGGCAACTGTACACTTGATAGAGCAGTTCTGAAGTGTTTTTTAAAGGTATTCAGAAGAATAAAATTTTCAAGTTCTTCAAAAACCAAACACATTCCATCAGATGACAGGAAACTTAGTACCTTCACAGATCACCTGCAGTTTTTAAATCCTACAGTCTATTGGAAAACCACCCATCTCTTGAACCAAGGAGGTCACTGTTAGCTATAGAAACTTACCAGTCTCTACTTTTAAAGAAGAGGCAGTCCACAAGCACCCTGCCAAAGTACGTATGTATTTACTTGAGTACTGTCGCATTTCTGATGCTAGCAATGGTGCCATGCTGGCTCCCAGCATCAGAAGTGAAGCAGTACTGCAGTAAGCTGTATTGCACACTAGGCTGTGCAGCAGATGATCTGTGAGTCTCTCCTCCCCCTTTAGAAATGCCCCTTCTTGTGCTTTCACCCCAGGCCCAGTCTCTGTTCAGACAGCTCCAGCACATTAACTGTGCCTACCAGGTACAACAAGGCTCCTCCACACACTGAGCTTTTGACTCCCACCTGGGTTCCGCAATGCCAGTCCATTCCTTCGCACCCAGTAACCTTTTCCAGTTCCTGCTCTGTGTCAGACAGAGGTTCTTCCTGTACTCTGCCTCCCTCCAACAGACAGAAAGCCCCAATGCCATTTAAAAGAGAGAGCAGAAAGTTGGAGGGCTTTTATACCAAAAAACATCTCTGCTCCAAATCAGACCAGAACTGCAATTAGAGAAAGGACAATTCAGTTCTGTATCGGGGAACATCCACTGTATACAGACCTGCCAGAAAACAAAAAAAAAAAAAAAAAAAAAAAAAAAAAAAAAAAGGGGGGGAAAAAAATTCTAAATAATCTATCTACCCACCTCTAGCAAGACTGAAGTGAGATTATTTGAACTGTCATTTTTCAGAGGTTTATAAAGTGGTCAAAGCAGAGTGAGTATTCACAGGGACAGCTGAAAGACACTCCTCGATATAGTCAAACTGACTATATTCGTCTTATTAAACTGAAGTTCTTGCTTCAAAGGATGGAAGCACTTGAGCTTTTTGAAGGAAAGGTCAATGGAATTCTTTCTTTTTTTAATGGACAAAAAGGACACCACACATTTTCTTGTGAAGCTTATGCTAAAAGCCAAGTAGACCAGAATTTTCTGTGAAATACCAGCCTGAGGCAAGCCCAGAATAAAATTTTATTAGTCTCAATGGTTAGGAGCTGGTCAAAGCTGGAAACTGGAAATACAATTCTGCAAAAGGAAGCTTCAATTACAATTGCCAACTCCCCTAACTATCAGAGTTAACAAATATAATACAAACATGTCTGTGGTAATTTTGACTGGATGACAGAATAAATGATTGCAGATAGATGTAAAATACCTCAAATTCTGAAAAATTGCCAAAACTTTTCATTAATTCTTTCCAGCTAATTGTAATTGACAAAAAAATACATATTTTCAAGTAAAGAGAAATAACAAAAATCCTTAACATATAGGACATTGTATTCTACACACCAACCCACCATCCACTAATGGCAACCAACAAACTGAAGTCAAATTGTATCTCACACCTAACAGCCTATGACACAAGCAGATGGTTTTAATCCCACCAAGGAAGATTTTCTTCTCTACAGAGAACTGCAAGGTGATATCACCATCCACTTCCATCAAAGCCCTGTGTTCCAATAGGAAATCCACATCTCTGGGGCCACATGCTCACAGAGGAAGACAATGCTTGAGGAAAAATATGTATATATGTGCGTTAGTAGAGTTACACCAACTTTCTCTGATAGCAGTAACCATTGAAACTATGACCCCGTTCACAACACCAGGAACTTTTGCCACTACACAGAAAGTAGTTCTCCACTCAGCCACTCCCTCCCACAGGAACCTCACCACCTTGAAACAAAATGAGGTCACCAAGATTACCAGCAATCCCTGGCATTATGGACTGTGCATTTTACCTCCCCGGGACCTAAAATCAGAGCAACTAACTGTGTAAAATAACAGCATATTGCTGCACCAAATCATCCAGTAACTGCTATTAATCAACGAAACGTTATGTAACATGGAATGAAAACATGAATGTAACGTAACATGAACCATGTAACGAAACATGAATGTAAACTCAGTGTTTTCTGGACCCTGTGTCTATTTATGTATTACTATTTACTAGCAATAGCTCCATTTCAAGTGGAATGTTTTGCTGTTTTCCAGTTATCTCTAATCACTCCAATGCAGTTCTCCAGTATCCACTGAAGTTTGCCCACATTTATTTCAGTTCAAATACTAACATCACAACTACTAGGCATAAGAAGATAAACAGAAGAAGACAAAAACAGCCTTGTAACCATTCACAGGAAAGCCCCAAAATATTAGCCAGACACGCTGGAGCAAGAAATGTCATCAGGATGTCAGTGCAAGCTTCTGACTACAAGACAGTTCTTACGCAAAACCTCTATCCTATTTATTCATTTTAATGAAGGGAGTCACGTTTCAGCAGTACATACAGCCCTATGAATCAATTTCTCACACAGGATTCCACTCAAATTCCAGCACTCTGCCTGCCCCTTGAAGAATTCTCATGATTCACAGTTCCCAGTCCCTTTCCTCCTTTCATAGAAATCAGAAAGAGTAAAGTCCCTGTGGAAAGACTAGACCAACTCTTGACCAGATGGTAGCCAGAATTTAACTAATTTTTCTGCATTTAGCTATTAAAAAATTGTTGAGCCACTAGGAATTTTTTAATTTTCAGATGGAAAATTAAATTTTATAATTTAAATAAATTTATAAATTCTTACACAAGGAAATCCACATTTCATATAAACTTAACAACTTTATTTTAAACACATGTACAATAATACATGTGCCGTTCCTAACTGGCTTTTGAACAAAATGAAACAGAACGGTAAAAGCTTTAGGAAGATGGTGGGCTGCAGAGTGAATTCCCCTACCCTTGGCTTTGAGGTAGGCTGTGACCGTCCCTACAGGACTCTGCCTAGCAGAGATAACAGGCACTGTCAAAACAGGTTTCCTGGAGCAGACTGCCTAACTCTCTGAAAAGGGCAGGATCCAAAGATTTCCCAAGGAGAACATTTTACGTCAGCCTCTCAGATCTACCTAGACTGTCCATAAAAGGGCTCATATGGCAGCCTAAGATGTGATGGAGGGCTGAGAAAAATGGAAGGAAAAACTAGATGAAGTCCAAATTATTTTTTTTTTTTTAGTTTACTGAAGAAAAACTTTGATCATTAACCTTCCTTATCCCCTGTCACTTCCTTTTTTTTTTTTTAAATGACTGGTGACATACAGTTACATTGTGATTTTTTTAATCCAAATAAATTCTGAGGCATATTAGCATATGCTTCAGCCAGAGGGATTTTTTAAAATAATCATGAATGGTCAATCCAGCCTACAGATATAATAATCACCCATGGGAATGGGACTTAATACACCAATGTTCAAACATCAGTCTCTTTCTCCACTGGCCAGATCTGAAAGGTTAAGAAACATATCATATAGATAGTTTAGCCAACCAACTTCTGGGAATCTTGTAAATATTATTTATGAAACATTTTCTGTGCCAAGCAAGTACGATAATTGAAATGTTTACATATTTCTAATTTCAAAACAAGGGCACTTCCACCTCTTTACTAACTGTGATAATAATGAAACATATCTGACATGACCAAATCAAGGAATTGGCAGACTTAGCTGGCAAACAAAGAAACCAAAAGAGTCCTTATAGATACTGTAAAGAAATATATTCCATATGCTTTGGAATATTTTACAATGGAACCTTATGCTATGGATATGGTTGAATAACAAGGTGTATGACTATATGTGGATAAATTTCTGATTTATTTATCCTTGGTAGGCAAACAAATAGATCTCATTAGCTTCAGTTCAGCAATAGGGCTAAACAGAGAGGGGAAAATAGAACCAGATAAGGAAGCAGGCCAGATTATTTCACACATTCAGCATTACTCACTTGGAAATAAAGGAAAATGCGACAAAAAGGCAGAGATAGCAATATAATCTATTGTTTGTAGTTGACAAGAAAGCAGAAAGATACACTAATCCAACTGGCCTCTCTTCCTCAGTTTTTCATTACTGCACTGTTTCAATAAAATACAAATAATAATAATAGATACAAAATGTGAACCTAAATACCTCTGGAAATTAAAATTTATGGCTCTCCTAGCAACTGTATCTCACACACTTGCATATATGCAGTATTCTGCATGGTATCTGGTGTGGGCTTTTGTGCTTTCGCAGCAATGAGGTTGAATTATGGTTGCTGTGGGAACTATATCTTTGAATTTCTTGACTTGTGCTATCATCTGAACTCAAATGTTACATTAACATAGGTAAGCATTTGCTGGTTTTTTCCACAAGAAGGAAAAAGGAACGTACATGGATGGTTATATATTTAACTATTCTTACCAAGGAAACAACACACAGCATCCTATCTGTAGAAGGACAGATCTCTAGTTATTCTCACACTGTATACACAGGAAGTAAGAGAGCCACATAAAACCTGCGAGTCAAGCGCAGCAGGATACCCTTCGAAATAGTAGTATGCGATGATGCCATTAAGAGTTTGGGGTTTGCAATCTTCCTTTATTTGCTCAATTTTGAACCAGAGGGTTCGAGTACATGATTTCTTTCAGGCATTTGATGAGAGGTGATACATATAAATACACACACACACACGCACACGCACATTTGTCAGATGCTTTGCAGTTTCTTTGTAAGGGAGTGTGCTTTGCAAGTGTGATGGGGCTGTCAGTGCCAGTATTGCCTATTCCCAGTCAACACAGGCACTGCTCCAGGTACTTTATGAAAACACAGTAAAAGGAAGTGATTTCTGCCGTAAGAGTATTAAGGTCTGACATTTGGTATGTAATATAGGTCACAAGCTGCTAGAGAGACTCACCTCAGCAAAGGAGAGAAAGATACAGCCAGCCCCTTACTGCTACCAGACATGTTCCCAAGCAGAAGCAGAGGTATTTGTCCCATGGTAGAAACAAGCTCGAACTTTGAGGTCAGTTTCCTTGACTCAAAATACAATTTTTACTATTTCCCCAATAGCACATTTTTACATTTTGACACCATCAGGAAAAAGGGTATCAACACACAGGGTATTTTAACACACCCCAGGATACTTCTTGAATGGCCACTACACAATTATGCCTCTAAAGTCATAAGATCAGAAATTGGAAATACCAAGTTAATATTGCAGTACTTTTCAATTTAAACAAATTGCACAGCGCAGTTGCTAATTCCTGAAAACTCAACATAGATACTACATTTTAAGTAAGATTTTTAATTACTGTGGAAGAGCATGAGGAGAGAAGGAAATCAACAAGCAATATAAAGTCACAAAGTTCCTGAGGCATGGTGGCACCTTTCTGAAGAAACATCAATGCACAGCTACACTCTCAAGGCACTTGGCAGACCCACAAGGTCTCCTCAGCTTCCACTCAGAAAAGGTGCCTGTTCCACTAGCGCAAGTGTTCTTAGGAGTCGAAATCTCTAAGAAACCCAGGAAAAGCAGTCCAAGTGAAATAAGGCTGTGCTTTTCTGGTTTAGAATAGAGGAGACAGCATGCATGGAAAGTAACAGTTCGACAACCTGAAGAAACAAACAAAAAAAACAACAACAAAATCTGTTCACATGACCTGAAGGGAACCTTCAGGGAACCTGAAGGGAAATTTTTCATTAAGTTGAATTTTTCAAATTGTAGTGCATGAAAAATAATAATTATTCTTAAAATATGAGTTCATTCTTATTTTCAATTGATTATATCTACTTCGTGTATCATTACAAGGGAGTCCAAATTAAGGCTTCCTGCAAGTAACAAAATCTGAAGCATGGGCTATTTCCAGAAGAAACATTCAATTTCAAAGCAGAATTTATAATGCTAACACCAGAGCTTATCAGGGAACCTACAAAAATAAGAGTTACCTAATGAGAAAAAAAGATCAGAAAAAAGCAATCTGTATTAAAAATTTCAAAGATCATGAAAATTACTCAGTGAGATTGATCTAAGAAGAAACCTTTAAGTCTTGCAAGAATGACACTTCTACTTTGCATCTTTGAGCCTAGTCATAACACAGGAGTTTATTCTGGGTATAAAGAGAAGGAATATTAATATAATTCATCCCTCCCAAAGAAACTGTGTGCTATTATTGTTTCAGGATTCCAAGAAGACTCTACTAAACATGGTAATTAATTATGGTAGTTGTTGGAAATGGAAAGGCACATCACTAACACAACCGTGCTAAACAGTTTTATAACCCCCTTTTGAACGTCACATGCCTTCTCTATGAATAAAATATCAAATCAATGGCCCCTGTTAGCATCTAAACATAACTGTCTCTGAATTGAACACATCATCTTTATCTACAATACCAAAATAATTCCAACTAAAACAACGGAACTGTCTCTTGCATCACACTTCTGAATATTTTGTAAAAATTATGTAATACGAGAGATGGAAAAAGATTCATGAGCTTAACATTTTGTATATTCCTGTAACCAGCCCGTGTTTGCTGTGACAGGAGTCTCTTAATATGTGCTTGTAAATAAACATAGCCAAAACATCTGGCGAATGTACACATTCTAAAAAGAAATTGTACTTGATGGAAGACTGAAAAATATACAAATAGGGCACTAGTTTTAAGAACATACAATTTTTAAAAATACTACATATTTGAACTATAATAGCCATGTATGACATGTGCAAAATATTATGTATCTAAAACAAACAATACTTCTTTACGCATTTATTCTGAAACCTCCTGGAGGAAGAAAAAGTCAAACACACGTATTTTGATCTAATTCAACTTATACAAACATGAAATCAGGGAAAAATGTCTGTGTGTACGTTTGTGTGCATGTAAAAAATACATAAAGAATTTTCAAAAGCATTTTACAAAATGACTCAAAGTAAGCCACAGAGTTCTTCACAATGGTACACTTAAGTTTTGGAATGTTGTACACAACTTTTTAACGGGAACATAGAGTGGGAACAGGGAACATATTACTCAGTTGAAACCTGTTTCTCACTACACTAATTACCATAGGAAATGACGTTTTATCACTGCATCAGTTTTTAACACAAACTGACCAACAATGACCCTGGACGTACGATAGCTGTTTTAAGATTTACCATTGTAGCAGGCAGCAATCTCGATTTCCACCACCCAACAAATACTAGAACCTAGCTAAACCACGCACTTTAACACATGCCCAGAACACTCTCGTCTTCTTCCTGACCATCAGTACAAGTTTTAAAAAGTACAATGTACTCCCAGCTCTCAGGATCCTTTACTTTGATAGTCTGTAAAGAGTTTATTAACTCACTACAAATCACACTGCAGTTCTTAAAAAAAAAAAAGTTTATTTTTGTTATTTTATTTACACATTGCTATTCTCAAAGTACTACCTGGTGACAGAAGAAAACACCCATCACACAGGAAAAAAACAGTATATTGGCCCACAAGCCACCTCCACCTCAGATGGAAGGCATCACAAAGTTCTCCCTCCCTGCATGCGACACAAAATGTCTATAAACAACCATGGCATGCTGGTCAGAAACATCTATGTTTAAAACGTCTCAGCAGGTTAAATAAAAGTGACCGCAATCCTTATATCAATGAAAGGTTGTAGGGCATTCTACAAATGCAGTGTTTAAAGACAAACACTGCAATGATATTGAAAACTGAAGGAAATTAAAGATCTAAGTCTCTAAGAATGTCCATAGAAATCAGCATTGAGTGACCAAAAAGCCATCACATGTAATGTCTGGGCTCAGTCTGGAAAAAAAAAAAAAAAA
>NW_010397518.1:468-6845 GCF_000710305.1 Buceros rhinoceros silvestris | reverse complement strand
AAAGCAAACATTTAAGTGTGGAGGCGAAAAAAAAAAAAAAAAAAAAAAAAAAAAAAATGCGGAGGGTGGAGGGGGTGGAGAAATGGTTTTAAAGGAGATTTTAAGTTCAAAACTGCTAGAAATTTATGAGTCAGCTCCCTCTTCTGGATCACCAAACAATGACAATTCAACTTAAATGGCAAGATGCAGAATTTGGCTAGTAAATAACACCTTTCGCTGTTACAGGGGTTTCGTCATATACCATTATGGGATCACACAGAGACATGTAAAGATCTGAACTACCGACCATTATTTTGAATAATGAATTTATATCTCAATAGCATACTAGGAGAAAAAGATAGTTGAAACCCCTGAATACTTTGATATCATTTTGGAATTTTCTCAACCAGACAGTACAAACATGCAAGAGAATAAATACTGACTTCTGCTTTAAATCGCTGCCTTTTACTGCAAAATGCATTTTACTGCATTTTACAGAAAAGAACTGATAAATGAGGATATTAAAAACAATCGCCTTCTCACCTGTATGGCCTGCAATATGACTTCTGAAGTCATATTTGCAGAAGTTAAGCTCTGTGTTGTAATTCTTGAAACAGAAGAATTTTATTGTCTTGGAATTTCTTACAGCTTTGACAGCTTCACACAGAAAAGAATCACACAGTAGGAACAACTTTTCCGCACATCAACTAATCAGACATTCCCCGAGACATCTTGGGCAATTTCTGCACACATTTATAGACTGGAATTGGAAATATCAGAAAATAGGTATTCTCTACCCCTATATAAAACTCAGCTCCATAAAGGAGCCCTGGCTTTCTGACTTGACCTATAATGGAAGGGGAGGCTTTGTGAAGGCCTGGTGATTTTTCTGCATCTCAGCTGGAACCACAGGCAATTCTGTACTCTTCAAATTGTCCATCACTATTCAAGCCGAATGATAATGTTTAACTTAAATACAGAAATCATTCTAAATGGCAAATCTGTGACTAATGAAATCACTGGTTACTCCATCAATGTTATTATTTATGAAGTATAACAAAATCATAACATAAATTAAATTACTGCATATTTAATGAGAAAGAGGGAGCATAAAAGATGTCCCTGTTAAATTCTGGACTGGGTAATTTGAAAGCATGATTTTTGACTTGCTAATACCTACATAATCAGACACACAACAGTGTGATTTCATTTTTCATGATATGTATATACCAAATGCCTCTAAGCATGCAGCCAACTGAAACACCCAAGGAAATTCCGATCATTCAAGCACAGATAAAAACAAAATTGCCAGGAGTTATTTGGATGGAACTGAAAGGATCATATGAACTGGTAAGCCTTATAGACATGAAAATAGCGAGAGACAGAGGGAAAAGAGCTAAGACTTGCTTCACAGGCACTTGCTGCCAATGGCAGCCTTCCAGTGACACAAAGTGGAGACCACTTCACCAGACTCTGCAACTGTCAATGGACTGAGACACCCCACAATCCCCTTAGCAGAGAGAAGAGACACAGAGGACAATGGGAAAGTAAAACTAAAGCTGAGGAAACCAGAAGAAACTAGAAAACCCAACTGAGTACATAAGTAAAGATATTAAAAAGGGGCAGACTGGAAGGAAAGACAATTAATCAAAAGGCAATAGGCTGAAGACTCCATCCTGGAGATGATGAAGGCTGCAACTTCTGGGGTCAAAGAGACAGAGAACCTGCTAAACAAGTACAGTATGTTAGGGGAGTTGAAAAGGGCAGGTAAATCTGAAAATCTAGTTAAAAAAAACCCTAGGCTGTTCTTCAAGCTTGATCTAAACAGCAACACTACTTTTCCAGTTACCAGAAAGGAGATGACATCTCCAGTCAGATTTCGACAAAAGAAAATAATTTTAAAAGTCTTTTAAAAGTATTTGTTATATGGTCAAATGACACTTAATGACTCTCAGGAGAAAACACAGTCTAGCGCCCATATTAAGTTCCAACAGAAACTCTATGAAAGCAAGGATTTTATAAATCATTGCAATCAAATCATCTTAATATAGTTAATTAAATGAATTTATTCCATAAAAATCAAAACAACCCTTAATTGAAACACAAAACTAGGTAAAAACAAATTATAAATGTAAACAAGCCACTCACCTTTTCATAATAAGTGCATATACTGCCCAGGATTTTACTGTCATTCAAGAAGCATTTTTTTATAGCATTCTACAGAAATATTTTAATGAATGATAAGTATCACTGGAAATAAAGCTATCATATGAATAAACATAATTTCAATATATCTTAACTGTTCTTCTTTGTCTGTCATGCTGAACTTTTCATATTGAAACTTAACATCAGGTGGTGCAGCAAGAAATAGAAATATGATCAAATATCCATATTTTCTTGTTAAGTTGTTTACTGGGTCTGGTCTTCCACAGCCACACATAATGTCATAATGGGAACTAAGCATGACAACAACACTTTTCAGACAGGAGCCCTTTCCCTGCACTGCCACAGCTCCCAGACATCATGACAATTAACCAACCAAACACCAACATAAGTGACTGTAAATTAAAGAAATACAGGGAGTTGCTGAACACATAGACAGGTGTGAATGAAGTAGGACTGGAACAATACTATCATCCACGTGCACACCAATGTAGGGTGTATTAGGGTGCACATGAGCCCTGTGACACACCTCCAGTGCTGTAGGCAAACTGATAGCATCCTAAATGTACGCCAGGGTGCAACAAGGGGTATACCAGCCCCTTTCAAGCGCCCTGGTTTCCTCTGAAGAAACGTAGAATTGTGAGGTGCAGAAGAGACACGGGTCACTTTGCTAAAGCTCCAAGTTGGACAAGCGGGAGTTCAAAGCTGTAAAGCATACCCATCCCACCAAGGCCTCTCTGGAAATACAACATCCGTTCATGGCAATCATAATTCAAAAGACATGTTGGCAAATTGTGAAGTGTTAAGAGCTGCTACCATGCCTCTTTGTAAGAGACCAAGGAAAAATCCATTGTTTGAGTCACCCAAAAAAGGATTGAGATACAAAAGCAGCTACGGATGGAGACTTCCTATATAATTAAACCTCATTGAAGGCTTGACTTACAAGGACATTACTTCAGTTGTAAGTTTGTGCAATCACATTGCTTTCCATGGAATTTGTGTAATAATGGAAAAGATAGTATTGAACCAAACCCAGACATTGTTTTTGATTGAAAATTACAGTAAACAAAAAGCTGTTGGAGGTAAACCTAACAGTGATTAAATTCATATTCATCAGTTCTCAAGTTCTCTAGTTCCTTCAAACAGTACATAATTCAAGCACACCTTTACAACACCACAGTGTATCATCCATTTTACCATCTCAATAAATTTCTCTTCAAATTACTCAGGAAAAAAAAGAGAATGCTTGAGCAGCATAAGGTAAATAACACAGAAGTTCACATCACAATTCACAAAGCACTAAGGTTAACAGAGCTTTCAGCCACACAAGAGCAAAAAGTCACAAAATGAATGAAAAGAAAATTCACACTGTAATCCAATGTCAAGTCTCTGGTGAGTTAAATTTCAGACTAAAAACTAGAGATACGTTTTTTGACTCAATCTTTTCATTAACCATATAATCATTATTGAATATAACACTATCTGAAACAACGTAAGGCCAGCTTAGACTCCACAGCATAAAATAAATCAAGCATGCTTTAACTTATACAAAGTTTGCAAGAAGTTAATGTGATTTGGAACTTAAAGCAAAGGGTCTGGAACAAGCAGTCCTGTAAACAGTCCACTAGATCTCTTAGTCTGGGCAAACGGCACAAGATTTGAATTTCCCTAAGTCCCAAGTACTAACTGCTTGATAGCCGGCATTCGGCTTCTACAGAAATCACATCCTTAACTTTATACTTCCTTTTGCTAGCCTGTAAATGGATACTCTAATACTGTGCTATGCTGCTTTTGGGAGGCGGCACTTAACGTGAGCAAATTGCTTTGAGATGTTTAGCATGAATAAAACATATTTTGCATTGGGATGATAATTATAGAAGTAGCAATATTTGACATAGGGTTTTGTTTCAAGGCAGAAAGACTAAATCAAACATGATTATCTTGGCTTTGATTGTGAAGTTTTACTTACTACGCTCTATTTTTCCTTGCATTTGAAATACGCAATTTTGTTTTTGTTATGTAAATTAATGTTTTTCATCTAACACATCTATTTTTGGAAAAAGAATAATTTTTTTTCCTAGTCTAAGACAGATGTGTTGCAGAACACAACTCTGAAGTTTAACTGACAGTACCACAAGGCCACTGCATGTATTCAAAAGCAGAAACAGCAAGAGGTGCCCAGCGGCACTGAAATTAGAATATGTAAATTTTTATCTATACAGATATTTATATAGATAACCACACAATAATATTCAATATGGATTAATTAGTCCTTCTGTCTATTGGTTAGGTAGAACTAACCAATGTAGCTGCAATCACAAAAGCTGTGGCCTTTCTGAAAAGTAAAAACATCTGGGATAAAGACAGAAAAAAAAAAAACAAACCCACAACCTTGCACTGGAAATCAAGAGGAACAATCCATTTTAAGCTAAGGATTCTGTCTGGCTCTGTGTAATTTAAGTTATTTTAGGGGCAACCTTCTGCAAAGGAAAAGGTTTGGACTTTATCCAAAACACTGGCATGCAAAAGAGGTCACTCCACCTGTCACAGTGGTCCTTTTTTTATATGTTGTTTCTCACCTCTGCAAAGCGTGCTGATTATACTGGTGTATGTGTGCCTAGATTTATCTGCGGCATTTAACAGATCACATATATCCTGGAAAACGCATGTCACTTTTACATACAGTCCTACTAACCTAAACAGGGTTTACTACCTCCAGATGACTGATGCTACAGCTTGTGTGACCAAATTACACTGCTTCAGCCTGTTTCCTGTTCTCTTACTTTCATATATTCCCACGTCAAGTAAAGAAGAGAAAACATGTAAGATTTCCATTTAAGTCATGGAGTAAAATCGGACATCTGTAAACTGCCAGTGTTAAAGAAAACTGAAGTCCGGGTTACCAAACTAATCTAAAAAACATTATGTCACGTTCACAAAAGATGATCCAATAAATCAAAGGAATTAAACACCTGTTGAGAAGAAAACATTACAGTCTCAAAGCAGTGCTGAAACACCGGTAATTCAGCCAGACAAATAAGGTTAAGAAGCATATTCTACTCATTCAAATCTTTAAAAGAAAGTAAATGGCAACCTACAGCTTGTTTTCAACATTCTGTGACGCCTAAGAAACGCTGTCACTCACTCATTAAACTCCCTCACACGGATGTAATTTCCACCTCCACCTATCGTCATCACATCTGGTTTGGTATGCAGTTTCACCAAAAAAAAAAAAAAAAAAAAAAAAAAAAAAAAAAAGTAGGCACAAAACTACAAAACGCATTTTGAGAAATTCTTTAATATGCAAATGTGTGTAATTACACACTATTAGGTACACCTTGAAATATAAATCACCATGGAATAATTGGGGGGAAAAAACCCTAAACTTGGTCCAAAACCTCGATCAAGCTGTAGCACAGTATTAGTACACAAAGGTTTAAATATCTTTCCCAGCAGCAAAACAGAAGACATAGCACAGAACTTCACTGAATCACAGATAATAAAGCTAAGAGACCCCAAACAGGTTGTCCATCTGCCTGCCCCAAGGCACAATCTGTAGCTTTAATGCTTCAAGCCAGGTTTGTGAAACAAACCTTAAGTATGTTGAATGACATTTCGTTGTCTACCTACTGCATACCTTCTAGCGCTTCACCTTTGAAAAGCTTTCCCGAATGTCTAACCCGAAGCCAACCTATTACAGTCACTCTCCTCAGTACTGGGAAGTTTTTTAGTCCAGCTGAACTTGTGATGCATTTTAAGCCCTCACGATCAGTAACCGGTACTCCTCTCACTAACGCCTAACACCAAAAGAGCAAAGTATCGCAAAGAGGTCCTAGCTCCACTTAACTCACTGAAAACAGACACTGAAATATGCTCACGGGCACTGCATACGTATCTGGCATACTGGAAAATACCAGCTGGCACCTAAGATTAAATAAGTTCAAAATCACATGTAGTTCAGAGACACAGGGAAGACTTTCTTGACCTGGCACCCAAAGGCTGCTCCCTTTCTCATCACAGGACATTCAAAAATAAAACTCCCCAGGTTGCCTCTCTCTTCAAAGTTAAGGAGCGGGCTTGGGGAAAGGCCAGAAAACTTTCCAGCAGGTACTACAGAGCCTCCCTCAGACCAGCAGCCACCAACACCGAGGCTGCCAGGACCGATGCTATCTAGGCCACCAGCGGCGAAAAGCGACTTTTCCAATAAACAAAACAAAACAAAACAAAACGAGCCA
>NW_010397518.1:0-237 GCF_000710305.1 Buceros rhinoceros silvestris | reverse complement strand
GCGGTGGCCAGGTGCTGCCCTGGCTGCTCTTCCACCACTGAGACAGGCTTCTCCACATGCCACCAGCCGAGGCGGAGGACGAGAGGACGCGTCCCACCTCAGCACCCTCGTACTCACCTTCGGAGACCTCAAACTCGGCCGCTCCATTGAGCTGGTAGAGGCACCAGTCAACCGTGCTGTCGCCTGAGGAGCCGCCAACTGGGCAGGGAGGAAAGGCACAGTCAGTCGGGGGGACTC
>NW_010397517.1:0-1033 GCF_000710305.1 Buceros rhinoceros silvestris | reverse complement strand
TGAAAAAAATAAAATAGTGGAAAAGTGAAAGAGTGAAAAATAAAATAGTGAAAAAATAGTGAAATAATGGAAAAATCATGAAATAGTGAACAATAAAATAGTGTGGAAAAGTGGAATAGTGAAAAGTGAAATAGTGAAATAGTGAAAATAAAATAATGAATAAAATAGTGGAAAAGTGAAAGAGTGAAAAATAAAATAGTGAAAAAATAGTGAAATAATGGAAAAATCATGAAATAGTGAACAATAAAATAGTGTGGAAAAGTGGAATAGTGAAAAGTGAAATAGTGAAATAGTGAAAATAAAATAATGAAAAACAGTGAAATGGTGAAAATAAAAATAGTGGAAAAGTGAAATGGTGAAAAATAGTGAAACAGTGACAAATAAAGTGGTGAAAAATAGTGAAACAGTGAAAAAGTGAAATAGTGAAAAATTTAGTTAAAAATAGTGAAATACTGAAAAATAAAATAGTGAAAAATAGTGAAAAATAAAATAGTGAAAAACTGAAATGGTGAAAAACTGGTGAAAAAATGAAATAGGAGGAAAAGGGAAATTGTGAAAAACTCAAATAGTGAAAAAGTGAAATAGCAAGAAGAAATGGTGGAAAATGGTGAAAAGGAGAAATGGTGAAAAGTGAAATAGTGTGAAAAAAGGTGAAAAATGGTGAAAAAGAGAAATGGTGAAAAAATAAAATAGTGAAGAAGTAAAACGGGGGAAAATAAAATGGCGAAAAAGTGAAATGGTGTGAAAACAAAACGGTGGAATGGTGAAACGGGAAAATAGTGAGAAAAAGAGCGAAGAAGTAAAATAGTGAAAAAGTGAAATGGTGCAAAACTAAACTAAGGCAAAAATGAAAAGCATGAAATAACCCGTGAAAACGGAGTGGTGAAAGAACAGTGAAATCAATTCTTATTTATTTATAATTTTTCTTCTGGATTGATCTTCATGTTGATGGGATTTATGGTACTATATGTGTTTGTATAAAATACGTTAAAATACGTTAAAATACACTAAAATACATTAAAATATATTACGA
>NW_010397516.1:9219-10764 GCF_000710305.1 Buceros rhinoceros silvestris | reverse complement strand
CCCACCCCCCACCCCCCTTTTTTTTACCCCCAATACCTGCTTTGCAGGACTCGGAGCTGCCCAGGAGCCGACAGGTCCCCAGCAGAGACCCCAGACCACCGAGACCTTGCCATTCCTCCCATAACACCCCCACTCCAGTGAATGACGGCTCTTCACAGAAAGTTATTGAAACCAATTTTCTAGAAAATGCTTTCCCCCCAAGTCTGGTGGTACCTTACTTTTGTACATCGGTATTTTTGGTACAAACAGAAGCTATTTTTAAAAACGTCTCTGAAAACACTTTTTCTGCTATTTTTGCCGTACGCTCGCACCGGTTGGCATTTCCCACAAGGAGCATGGAGAGTTTTTCACTGCTTGAGAAGCCAGTCTGCAGAGAGCTGCCTCAAACAGACCTCATGCCAGCGCCCAGCTCCATTTACGGCAGCGAGCGGCAGAGCATCGGTGAGTGCCCTGGGGAGGGAAGACAAAGCCAACCAGCAAGCCAAGATGCTGAAGGTGGAACTTTCCCACCCCTCCGCCCCTGCCCTGGCCCCGCGTGTCCTTCTGTGTCTCGGGCCCCACAGCAGTTGGCTGCTCCGTCGATGGCTGGGAGTGAAGAGCTTGGAAATTTATTCACAGCATTAACTGAGATGCTTTGGTCTCCAACGAGGTTAAATTGCTTTCTATATTTAAATTGCTGGTCGGGTGCGAGGCAGAGCTGTGAAATGGAGACGTCCACCCGGTAAACAGCGGAGGAAATCCTCATGGAGTAACCTCCTGCAATGAGACGATTTGCGCAGCCTTGACATCGCTCTTGCGGGATGGGAGAGTCAGAGGAGCAGCTGCAAAGGGCCCAGGGGAAAAGCAGCAGCAGCCCTCGCCCACGGATGCTCAGACACAAACTCGTCATTTAAGCTCCCGCTGCTCCCCTGAAGTGTCGGAGAAGCCAGTGCAAACCCTGCATCTCGTGGCGCAGCGTCCCTTGTGCTGCTGTTGGGAGCCAGCCCCGCTTGGCCAGGGCAGCGTTGCCTCCAGGCAGTAGCCATGACGTTGGCACCCTGGCTCTGCCAGCCCTGCTGAGAAACACAGAGCACTGTTCTCATATTTTTACCCCACCAAGTCACAAAGCGCAGGAGTGCAAGCGCCAAGCTGTACCCCACGCCTCTAGAGCAAGAATTAAACACAATTCACTCCCTGACTCCTCTATCTAGGGAAGGCGGGGGGGCTTCTCACTGGAAAAGCTTTAGCCGTTTTCTTCAATTATTGTTTTATGCAACATAAAAAAAAATAGTGTTTTCAGCACTTTCTCATATCAAGGAAGTAATTGAGTCAAAATGAAGAAGAAATTATCTATGAAGTTAATTATCTAGCAGACATGTTTTACACTCAGTCATTTTTCACTACTATGCAGTAACTGGAAGCACAAGCATTTTTCTTTCCTGTAATTAATGTACTTGGAATATGTTGGAGGAAGCATGAGGGGTTCGTTTTTGCTTGGAGGAGTGTGTGTTGGAGGTGAGTTATTAGTCACCCTGGCGGAGAGGGGACAGGAATGACAGGAGAGCG
>NW_010397516.1:4520-9106 GCF_000710305.1 Buceros rhinoceros silvestris | reverse complement strand
GAATGCCAGGAGAGCGGAGTGAGCCCAGCCAGCTCCGGCAACACCAGGGCAGAGGGAGGCGACCGTCCCAGGGCTGGGTTTGGGAGCTGCCTTCAGCAAGGCGGGGGGTCATCATGGGGACCTCTGGTCCAACCAGGAGCTTCCCCGCGCCAGGAGAAAGGAAACCCGGAGCTCTCGCCAGCCTGATGCTTCAGTTTGCAGAAGCCAAAGCTGTGGTTTCCTTGCTGGCAGCTGGTGAGTGGTAACTGGGTTCTGCTTCCAGCAAGCACAAGCGGCTGCTCTCAGCAGACCAGAGTTTCCAAGCATCTTCCCGAGCCAGGAGGACACAACAGCATCCTCGATGCCTTCCCTTCCTGTAGTCAGTTTCCACAGAGATTTTTCTGGCGCTGCTGAAGGGACCCTTTCCACCCCATCCCCGCGCTGGAGACGGCCCTCGCCTCCCCGTCCTGAGCCCACCAGCTCAGGGCCCCACAGGAGGGACTCAAACCCTGCCCAGACACCATAAGTGAGGCAGAGCGAGTGCCCAGCTCCACCCAGAGCAGAACATACCTTAAAGTCTCCAGCTCTGCCCACCCCTTGGCAGCAAAATTGGAAGAGCATCCCCACAGCAGAGCCTTGCCATGTCCCACGCTCCGTGGCAGGCACAGGGACCCTCAGGAAACACAGAGGGCATCTGTTCAAAGCAGGAAATCAAACACAAGCAAGGATGCCAGCGAGCTTTGAGGAGGAAGAGGCTGCAAGGATGCCAGCGAGCTTTGAGGAAGAAGAGGCTCCACATTGCTCTGCCAAAGCCCCTTTGCTCTTTGCCAGCAGCCCGAGGGAATGGAGCACTCTCCTCGTCCTGGCTCCAGTGGGGCTGTCTGGGTACCAGCGTGGCGATGGGGCTGCCATCCTACTCCCAAAGGAGAAGATTCTTAATAAGAAAAGCCTCGAGGGAGCCGAGGAGATTCCTACCTCCAGAGACAGAGCCATGACCCCTGGCAGTGACACACAACTGGTGTCTCCCCTTGCCTTTCTCCTTGATTAAATTCATTGTTCATTTACTGCGGTAATTATATCAGGGAAGTGTAAGGCAGGACACAGGAGTCCCTTGGAGGCTGCTAATTGTTGCTGGAATGAGGCCATGTGGGCTGTAATTGAGAGGAGCAGCCGATCCCACAGCCCAGCTCCAGCTGAGACACCATGGGGCAAAGCCCCACACCGCCGCTGCAGCCCCGGGCTCGTCAGCCACCTCCCTAATTAGCCTGGCAAGGGTGGGGGGGTCAGCAAAATAAACCTGTGGGGTTTTTCCATAGGGGAGGTGGTAGAGCTAACTCATGCTGATGAGAAAAATCACATTTTTATATGTAAAGCAGGACTGGGGTCTTCTTGATGCCCCCCACCCTGAGCCATTCTGCTGGGACAGCGCCTGGGGACCATGGCTGCAGCTGGATGAGGTCCAACTCCCTGGTGTCCCCAGCCCTGGCAGCGCTGGGACACAGCTCGCAGGGCAGAGCCCCCTGTGCCACCCCACAGCCGCTCCCCCAGATTGAGCTGAGGGTCCTGTTTTTCCTGCCGTGTCACATCCCACTCTCCTACGGAGTCATCTGAGGCCCCAGGACCCGAGAGCCTCCAGAGCGTCACTTACAGTATTAAAGATAAGAACAGAAATCAATTCTGGTTTCCTCTCCTTGTCGCAGACCTCACCCAGCCTCCTGCCAGCTTCCTCCTCTGGTGACATTATTCCAGATAACGACGACGGGTGATTTGAGCAGAGGTTTGGTGCCTCGCTGGAGCTGTTCCTGTTGAACAAAAGGGACCAGTTTCCTACATCCTCCTCTTTCTTTTTTCTCTCCCTGCTGGAACAGCATCAAGTGAACTTTCAGGGTGAGGATCAAGAGGTTTCTAAACTCGAGCATCCCAGCTCCGGGCACATCCCCGTCCTCGACCCACAGCAAGAGGTTATTTTTATGTCTTTAAAATTAAACACAACACAAGTCGGGGGGGAAGTATTTCTTGTGAAGTGAAGCAGCTCGGGAAAGTTAATGAGGCAAAAGCATCTGCTCACAGGAAACCTGGAGGTGTCAGGAGCGCCCCAAGGTGATAACTTATTTAATGGAGGGTTAAGAAGAAGGAGGAGGAAGGCAACATCCGCCTAGGGTGCTTATTAAAGCCTAAAGGAGAGCAGCGAATTAATTAGAGAGGCCAAAGGTGCCATCCCATCTATTTTTAATCACTTCTCCTGTTGGAACAGTCTTTCCGTGTGGCTGCAGCTGCCCTTGTCAGGAGAGATGGGCCAAAATCCAGCGGGTTGTACCACGGGTGAGCAAACCCCAAACCAGCGCACCAGAAAACCTCCACTTAGAGACATGAACTGCTCTTGATTCCCCACACCATTTTTTTTTTTTTTTTTTGCCTTCTGTAAGAGGGTGGGAGCGAAGGGAGAGGCATGGTGAGGGGATGGTGTTCCCCAGGCTTTGGAAGCCGTGGCAGACAGCTCCTCGCAGCACCTTGCTTCCGTACCTGGGTTAGCAGAGTAGAAAGAGAAGGAAACCCTCTCTTTGGGGACAATCCTGGTCCCACACCACCCTACAGCCCTCATGTAGATGCATGTCCTGAGTCCCACACTCAGATGGGACATATGGGTCTGTAGAGCTCCTCGGGGCCGAGCCCACAGGTGGACTTTGCAGGCTGGGTTCTGTTCCTCTGCTCATGCTGAAGCTGCAACTCGCCAAAAGCCACCAGAGCATCTCTGCCCTCGCGTCATGTCCAGCACACAGACCCATCCTGCCCCAGTTTGCACGGCCGAGGGAAGTAGTGGACTGTCCATGCTGCCCTGGGAGAACCTGCACAAGGTCCAAACATCCCTCCAGCACACGGGGTCTCTCCATACCCAGACAAGATGAGGCTCAGCTCTGGCTGAGAGAGGCTGGAGACCCCTGGACCCACGTGGCTCCATTGGTGCTGCTCCTCAAAAAGGACTGTTCCCAGAACAACGCCATGCAGATGAAATCCCCGTCGAGAGCACATAGCTCCTGCCAGCAGGAAAGGCAGCGATTTACACGCTGCATTAGCTCCGCCGCATCCCCCAGAACAATTCCCCGCAGCCTCCTTCCGCCGCTTCACAAGCAGATCGTCGTCCCCCTGCCCTCCTTCCAGGAAAGGCTTTGTGTCTGGAGAGAAAAGACTCAGCGGGGCTTTGGGAGGATAACTCGACAAGATTTTGCATCTCAGACTCGACGTCCCCAGCCCCAGGATCAGCATTTGCACCTTGAAGAGCTTTGCTTTCAGCAGCTCAAGGTATGAGGCACCTGGATGAAGGCAGCACGCTTATCAGCACTGCTAATGCCTTCATCCTGAGGACATGAATATTCAGCAGCTCCTGCACAATCTCTGTGCTCAGGACCCAGCCGGGGGTAGGGGGGGGGCAGTGCACAGCTGGGATCCAGGGTGCTCAGGGAGGGCATGCGCTGCCCAGACATCCATGAGGGTGAAGGGGCAACTCAACGCAGGCTGAGGTGAAGTTCTTTGCTTTCTGCTGATGCTTCCTGAGCTGGAAGACCTGAGGAGCTCCAGGGCAGCTCCTGTGGACAGGGTGCAAGTACCCGGTGGGCAGCAGATGCAGCACGGATGGAGCCGTTTCTCCCTCGCAGAGGAGTTCACGTTGCCTTTGGAAAGGCCACAGGTGGTTCTAGCCTTCCAGGTGAGGAAGAAAATCAAACCGCCACCAAGAAAACCCATCTGCACTGGATTTAACAGCCCCTTTCCTCAAGAAACACAGCGCCAGCGCTCAGATCCATGCGCCTCTGCCAAGACGTCGAACCCAGGGCTGAAGCAGGAGGATGCTGGAGCTCCCGGCTGGGGGCTCATCCCCAGCACCCTGCAGCGGGCTGTGGAGCCCCCTCCAACGCCACCCTCCAGGTCTGGGTGCTTTGTTCAGTGCCAAAGTGTTCAGCACATCTGCCTCTCCCCTTCAGAGCTGTCATTTTCCTGGCTGTTAGAGGAGAGAATGTGGTACAGAGCAGCCTGGCTTTGCAACGCGACTCCTGTGAGAGACGTGACATGTTTATTTTCCCCGCGCCAACTTCCACATCAAAGGCGTTTTCTTTTTCCGTGCTGCAAAAGGGAATATTCCCCCCTCCCTCCCTCATCTGCCAGCGCCAACTCCCTGCGAACACCCCAAGCGGCTCTTCAGCTCCAGGCTTGGCATCCCCAGGTCCCTGAGATGCCCTGACATCCCGTTTTCCACAGGCGGAGCTGGACAGGGGTTGATGTTTCTGCTACCTGGTACAAGCAGTAAAAAAAAAAATCTAAGAAACTGGTTGTTTTGTGTGACCCAAATCTCAGTGTTTCATTTCGGCTTTCAGTGCTGTCAGGTTGCTTGGGAAAAAAAATAAATAATGAAAAAAAAGACATTAAGGGGCTGATATTTTCAAACCCAACCCCTGCCACACAGGAACGTGTCAGCTCCTTTGAAATGTTTGCTTGTCTCCTGCAGCAGAACAGTCAGGGAATTGTTTTCAGTGTTGCAAAATATTTAGACTGACCCAAATCCCTGCATTTCTGCAGCTTGAAGAGCCCCCGTCCCCCCTCCCCAGGCTGGGGCT
>NW_010397516.1:3357-4415 GCF_000710305.1 Buceros rhinoceros silvestris | reverse complement strand
GGGCTGCTGGGCCAGCCACAAACCTGGGCACAGGCAGGTGCTTGGCGTGCGGTGCCATTTCGTTCCTTGGTTGGTTGGTCTCAGTTTATTTTTTTTTTCCATTATAGACATTATTAAAAAAAATAAACTTTACAATAATACATTTGAAAGTGTTGCTGCCATTTGAGCAATTTCTTTTTTAAAAAATAAAGGGAAAAAAGAAATTAAAAAAGCCACGATGTAGATGGTTATGTATATACATACATATATGTAGTATAGGTGAACGGTATATACATACGCTATATATGTATATAGAAAAGAAAGAAACTGAGAGGAACACGTAGAGGTTTCTGACCAGCGATGGGTCGGACCCCATCCCAACCCAAATTCAACCGGACAAAGATAGAAAAATAAAAAGAAAGAAGAAAATTCTCCCCCTTGAAGTGACAGATCGAAAACATCAGGACAACCTCACAACGTTTGAATAATAGTTTCTTTTCCGTTTTAAAACTCTCGTCAATCACGGGAAAGAAAAAAAAGCCCGGTAACAATGTCAAGAGCTCGAGTGAGTCCCCTCGGAGGATGCAGAAGTGGCTCCCGACAGCACATCCATCCTCTGGGATGCTCCGAAGCAGGAACCTCGCCGTCCCCGCGGCCGCCCCGGTGTGCCCGGGCTGACAGCTCCTGCAAAGAACCTTAGCCAAAGCTCCGCCCGATGCTTACTCTCCCTCCCTGGTGCTGCTCGCAGCTCTGGATCCCATGTCGCAGGGCGCATGGGGCTGTTTCGCCACGAGCCGTGGGCTTCTGCTTTAGAAAAGAAACCCAACACACCATAAAAGACCAAAAAAAAACCAGAAGGGAAAAATGAAAATAGGAAGAAAACCACCGAAGTTTCCCAGCGAGGTGAGGGTCCTGGGGCTGTTTCGCCGCGAGCCGTGGGCTTCTGCTTTAGAAAAGAAACCCAACACACCATAAAAGACCAAAAAAAAACCAGAAGGGAAAAATGAAAATAGGAAGAAAACCACCGAAGTTTCCCAGCGAGGTGAGGGTCCTCCTGCCGCCCGGCACGCCGGGGCTCG
>NW_010397516.1:0-3112 GCF_000710305.1 Buceros rhinoceros silvestris | reverse complement strand
TTCCTCGCCCCTCTATAACACCAGCATCAGCTGGAGGATGGGCACAAGGGGCAGGATCCGGCCTGCCCGGTGTCGGCTGCCGCCTGCCTTCTGGTCCACGAAGGTCTTCTGGTCTGGCATCATGTCTGTGGTCAGCTGGGTCTGCGGGCGAGGGGGGAGCGGGGTTTCAGCAGGGTCCTTTTTGGGAGAAAACCATCCAGTTTTGGAAAACACCCATTTTCACCCTCTGGTCAACAGTTCCCAGCACAGTGCTTGTCTGGTACCTTCCCAAACCATCTGCAGTGGGAAACAGCCCCTGAGAGCCTGCTCCCCGCATCCCCCTCTGCCCCACACGTACCTCTGAGTAGCACAGGCTCTGCTCTTTGGAATTGTTTAGCTTCAGTCCGTGCTCCTGGAGAGGAGAAAGGAGGAAGGTTTAGGGCAGCTCTGTGCACCTAGGGTTGCACCTTGAGGTTTGGCAGCCCCAAATCATCTCCCTGGGAACTGCTGAGCTGCCCTGCAAGAGCATGGGGCAATGCCTGCAGCCCTGTGCACGGGGTGTTGGAAGTGGTGGCTCAGAGCACGTGGCTGCTGATGCAAGAAAATACATATTTTTCAAGTTTCCCCAAAACCACACAGAATTCAAGCTGTTTTCCCCCTGAACAAGCTGGAGGTAGCAGAAGTTGGGCTCAGGGCAGCTACATCAGCTCACCTCGTCCCAGGCACAGCACCATGTCAGGCAGGGGACGATGCCCCAAGAAAGGGAAGGGGATGGGCAGGGCATGGGTCCCTCCCTTCTCCACACCAGACCCTGGGGCAGTGCACAGACCAGGGATGGCCAGATCCTGCTGGGCTCCTGGGTACCAACACTGCATCCAGACCAAGATGCATCACTGAACATCATTGTTACCCGTGGGCTGCAGCTGATCTCCTGGCTGGTGGACAGGTCCAGACCAGTGCTCCCAGTTTGCAGCAGAGACTGGGCTTGGGTCCTACCTGGATGGAGGTGCAAGTGGTGATGATGCTCGTGTCATACATGGTGTTGCTGTCATTGACGTCATCTGGCAAGACAGGGCTCTTCTCCGTCTTCGGTGGCGTGGTGACAGGAGGCGAGGGGTTCTTGGGGGAGAGGTTCACGTCGGTGCCATTGCCGAAGGCTTGGATGGCGTTTCCTGGGTGGGGGGGAGGTGGCAGGAGATGTTTGGGTGGGCTGCGCCCAGGGCAGAGTGAGCAGGGAGATGGGGAAGTGCCTTACGGAGACAGGGGTTTTCCGTGAAGTCTCGGAGGAACTTCTCGCACTCCTCCTCCATGTTGCCGCTGCCTTTGCAGGAGCACCAGGGTGAGATGGTGATGCTGGTGGTGCTGGCGTCGACGTAGTTGGGCGTCATGTCGAAGCCTGCTCCCAGGTGAAGAGAAGGAAGAGGGATGAGGGGCTGCGGTGGGAGAGACCCTTCCCATTCCGACTCACTCGCACTCACCGATGAGCCCCGCGTAGGAGCCCAGGCACGCCTGGTAGTTGTCCCCGGGGCAGCTCGTCAGGGTCTGGAAGGAGGCTTGGCAGTTGGTGTGGAAATCGGCCAGCCGGGATCTGGGTGCAAAGAGTGAGAGGAAGAGGGATGGGATTTCACCGCCGCTCCCGGCATGGAGCGACTCAGCAGCAAGGAGCAACATTTTCAGACAATAAGGGTGAGAAAAGAGAATAAAGGCGGTGGAGAGAGGAGATCTACAGGAGATCCAGACCTGGGAGGTGCAGCGCCTTGTCTCGCCTCCGAGGGTCACAGGGGTGGGAGGGGTGTCTGCCCACGGGCGGGTGCCCCCGGGGAGGAGCCCCTGAGCACCAGACCCTCGTTCCTCCATCCTTTAGCTCCATTTCTCCCCCGCCCTTCCCAAGCACAAAGCACACCATAAACTTCGCAAGCTCATTTGGCCGCGCTGCTCCCAGCATCATTACCCGACTGTAAAATTTCACTGCTCGTTTTTATCTTCCCCCTGAAATGTTAAAGCTTAGGCTGCAATTAAAATGCCTGAGGTCAGGGTTACGTTTTCCTTTCTACTTTTGAAGCTGAAAAAAGGGGAAAAAACATGAGAAAGCCTCCCAGGGACCCCAGGGGCTGAGATGCTTGTGCCCTGCCTGCCCTCGTCCTCCATCCCAGCCTGGCCTCCTGCCAGACTCGGCTCTGCGGGCAGAAAGAGGGCAGGAAGAGGAGAGATGGTGAGAACCAGCAGAACCAGGAGGAATAAAGAGGGGACAAGAGGAGCAAAGGAGCTGATTTCCACTGCTAACCCGAAGCGTGGCTTAGTTACCCCTCCTCATCTCCTCTCCCTGGGGATTTTTCTTGGAATAAAGCAAATCACCGAGGTAGAAGGAGAAAGAAGTGGGAAGGACGTAGAAGAGGATGGACGGACGGATCAGGTGGACAGAGGGATGGGCTGCAGTTTTCCAAACTGGCTCAGGTGCTAAACGAGGCTGAGCAGCGGCCCGCGCTGGGTCTCAATCACAGGCAGGAATCACTGCGAAGCAGCCGAGTTGCTGACACTGTAGATGAGCCTTTGCGCTTCACAGCAGAGAATCTCGTCAGCCCTTTTCCCCCACAATTCATACAGAAAGAAGGAGGCATACATTATTTCCTCTAGCTTCCTTTTCCTTCCTTCTTAATTAAATGTCATCTTTGTCCTGCCAGCGATTGAATCATGCAGCAGTACCTGCCTGGAGCCAAAAGAAGTGATGAAAACAAAGGGTAGAAATTGTGTTATTTTTTTTGAAATAGGAATGATGTGTTTTCAGAAGGTTTTGATCATATTAAACGGAGGAACAAATGAAACACGGGCTGAATGAAGCAGAAGGGATCTGCAGCGATATCTTCCATCCACCCAGCACTCTTCATCTCACCAGACCTCGACTGCACTTCTGTGGGCTAGGTACCGGGGAGAGGAGGGCTGGACCAGAGCACTGGATGCTCCGTGTGGGAATGCAGCACTTTCCTGGACACTTCTGCTCTTTGCAGCCATTCGTGACTGGGACTTTTTCCAAGTCACGGGGTTTCGCAGCCACCATCTTCTGTGGAGCAGCTGAGCCTCTGTCCTGGGTTAGCCAAAGCTTCCTTTTTGGAAGCTTTGTGGTAAACTGACCAAT
>NW_010397515.1:24352-24654 GCF_000710305.1 Buceros rhinoceros silvestris | reverse complement strand
CAGCCGCTCCCCCTCACACCACACTCAGACCCCTCTCACGCCCGCCCTCACAACCACCCCCACATCCCCTCAAACCGCTCACGACCACCACTACCCCGACACCCCCTCGCACACTCCGCTCACACTCCCTTCAAACCCCTTACAACCACCCCTACACCACACACACCCGCACACTCCCACACCCCTTTGTACCCACTGCTTCTCTCTCTCCCCACCCCTCTTAATCCGCACTCAGACCCCCTCCCACCCATGATGCCCACACACTTACACACCTTCACACCCACCCACCACATCACTCTTTC
>NW_010397515.1:17334-24259 GCF_000710305.1 Buceros rhinoceros silvestris | reverse complement strand
CCTCCTCACACCCCACACACCCTCCATTCACCATCATACCCAAGTTCACCCACATCTCTCTCACCCCACATCCTTCCACAGCTTCACATCCTCACCTCATCACCTGCACTCTCCCTTGATGCCTCCACTCCTACACCCTTACACACACCCCCTCATGCCCACACCCACTCCCCTCTCACACCCATACCCTCACACCTATCCACTCCCTCACCCCACACCTCCCATTGTTTCTCTCCTGGTGAAGAGTGTGGCCATCACCTCTCTACCACGGAGACAACAATGAGATGTGTTTGGCTGTTTCTCACTCATTTCCTTTACATGTAGTGAATGGTAGAAACAACCCACCTAATATTCTTCTTCACCACCTCATCTCTTCCAGGGGTATGAGTGTAATGGTGTCAACAGGACTTAGAGGACAGTGAGTGCAAAGAGATGCTTCCTTCAGGTGTACTTAGGTGTTACTCTGCAATATCCCTGGCTGCTTTGGATAGCCAAACTGCCAAAACACAGAAAACGGATTTGGGTCCAATCTGCTGTAGGAGGACTAAGAGGTCACTGTTCTCTCAAGAGGCTTCCTCACTATTAAACAACCACAAATCCATCTATGGTTATATTTTTCATTATGTGTTTTTTTCTTCTGCAGGAACACTCATGGACCCTGTTGGAGATGAAGGCTCCCACATCAGCACGTGATTACCTGGTATAAAGGATTGTCTCCGCTGCTTACTCCATGCCAGAAGGAATCTGGTCAAAGCCTGCCAAGAAAGTAATTTTCTTCTTGTTACTTGACACTGCCCACCACCAAATGGAAGCAAGTAAGTCTCAGTTCCTGGGATTTTCTTGTGTGGCAGGTACATGAAAACTTCACTTGCAGTGCTCCTTTGTACAGATTTGTTTCCTGAGAAGCACGTTATGTTTTGTTTTCCAGAGTGGCTTAGAATTTACCTCAGCACCCATCAAGCTTCAATAAGAAAAATTTGTTCCAACAAAGCCAAGGTGTGGGCTCGTGACCACAAAATTGGCAAAAAAAAAAAATTGCAAAATAAAAACTTCCTGTCCAATATTAGAATCAATCTTTTCTCACAACTGCCACGTAGTATGTCTCTGATGTTGCTTTAGCTCATTGGATCCTGTTTTTCTAAGCTCATTGTCTCATCGGACTTCTGCTCCAGCTGGGGGATGTTTTTAGCTTCTAAAACCCTATGAAATTTTGAAGCATGGTGAAAGACCATGCTTCTTCATTTTCAAGCGAGTTCAGGACACCCTCACAGAATTACAGAATGGTTAAGCTTTGGAGGTCATCTGGTCCAGCCTGCCTGATCAGCTGGGGTCACCTAAAGCCACTTTCCCAGGGCCGTGTCCAGGCATTTTTTAAATGTCTCCAAGGATGGAGACTCCACAGCCTCTCTGGGCAACCTGTGCCAGTGCTTGATCACCCTCACAGTGAAAGTGTCTCCTGATGTTCAGAGGGAATCTCATTTCAATTCGTGCCCTTTGCCTCTGGTCCTGTCACTGGGTACTGCTGGAAAGAGCCGGGCTCTGGCTTCTCTGCACCCTCCTTTCAGATATTTGTATTCATTGGTAAGACTCCCCCAAACCTTTTCTTCTCCAGGCTGCACAGCTCCAGCTCTCTCAGACCCTCCTCATACCAGGGATACTCCAGGTCCTTTCGTCACCTTCATGGTCCTTTGTTGGACTCTCTCCAGCATGTCCATGTCTCTCTTGTACTGGGGAGCCCAGCAATCCAGGACACAGCAGTCCAGGTGTGGCCTCACCAGCGCTAAGCAGAGGGGAAAGAAGGATCACCTCTCTCAACCTGCTGATAATAATTTGCCCCATGAAGCCAGGCTATTGTTAGCCTTCTTTGTGGCAAAGCCACAACACTGGCTTCTGTTCATCTTGGGATCCACCGGGATACCCAGGTCCTTTTATGCAAAACTGCTTTCCAGCTGGCTGGTCCCAGCATGTCCTGGTGCCTGGGGTTATTCCTCCTCATGTGCAGGACTTGACAATTCCCCTTGTTGAACTTTTGAGGTTCCTGTTAGCCAAGTCTTTAGCCCGTCCAGGTCCCTCTGGATGGCTGCAAGACCCTCTCACGTATCAGCCAGTCCTTCCAGTTCCATACCATCTGCAAAATTTTCGAGGGTACACTCTGCCCCATCATCCAAATCCGTTATGAATGTGTTAAAAAGGACTGGAAACAGTGTTGGCCCCTGGGGTATACTGCCCACTATTGACCTCCAACTGCATTTTGTGTCACTGATCACCCCACTCTGGACCTGGTCATTCAGTGAGCTGGTTTTCAGCCCAACTCATTGTTTGCTTTTCCAGCCCATAGGTCAAGAGCTTCTCTGTGATTACCTTCCTGGAGACAGTTGTCAGACTGTAGTCCAGATACATGGTATTCACTGCTCCTCCCTCATCTAACGGGCCAGTTGTTTCGTTGTAGAGGATCACCAGGTTGCTCCAGCAGGACTTCCCCTTGGCGAAGCCAAGCTGACTACTTCCAATCACCCTTACAGTTTTGTAGTCTTGTTTAGCTGCTTGGTGCCTCTGATGATGCTTATGGAGTACCCTTAAGCACAGCTGCCAATGACAGGGCGTCCTGCTGATATCCCCGATATTCGGAAGGTATCTTTTTGGAATGCTGGTTCCCACAAAAGCATGCCTTAGCAGTTCCACAAAACACCTTGCAGGTGTTTTGATTGCCTTTTGTCATGCCAACTCTTTGTGGTAGCAACATGGGAAGGATACAGTAGATAGACTTGAGACTTCCAGCAAGCCTCATTTCCCCTGCAAATGCGATGAATTGCAGGCGCTGTAGTGCTGGTATTGTGCAAGGACCTGTAATCATCTATTTAAAAAGGCACCTGCTGCCTCAAAAATGTTGTTGTCTCGTTGTATAATAAAAGACAACAGGTGAACGCAGCAAACAAAGAGGGGAGGTGAGGGCAAAGTAACAGCAAAGCAATCCATCGTGCTCAGTCTAATAAGTAGCGGTCACAGGACAGCAGCATCCTTGGTGCTGTGAAGGGCCTTTTTAGGCATCATCACAGAAGGGAGAAGTTTCCAGGAGCAATGTGAAAGAGAACTGTGCCGTTCTACTTGGTAAAGTGCATGACAGGATCGTTTAGATACTAGCATGACTAAGAGCTGGATGAATCGTATGAATACGCCACTAAGACAAACAACATGCCAAAGGCAGGTTCCTTGGTTACTCTTTAACCTTATCTTTCAAGAACTAAGTCAGGAGAATGTCCACAGACTTTTTTTTCCCCCTCTGCAGTGTGATTCTAATTATCTTTCTTTTCTTTTACTCTCTGCGACTCACTCACACTGTTACTACTGGACCTTTGCCCAAGAGACTCGGAAAGGTGTGTGTATCAAACACCCACTCCTTGGGAAGGTTACCGCTCCTCTCAGACCTGCTGTGTGAATTACATAAGGTACGGAGGTGCCTCACTCTTGTTCATCAGTTCTGCTACTGGAGCATCTTCTCTACTGCCGTTTCTGCAGCTCTCACGTGCACTTTCTTATTCCACCTTCCATCCTTGCCTGCATGTGCATAAGCTAGCCAACATAAATATTGTAGGAAAAAAAAAAGTATCTCGCACCAGTTCTTAGAATAGCAATTTTAGGAAGACAATTCGATTTTTCATTTATAAATGTCACAACATCCTCCCTTTTGGCTACTTTTAATTGGGTATAAAAAGAACTGTTGGTATCAGGAAGATAACTTTTATGTTTACAGTGCAGGAAGGAAGAAAAGCGGAGTAGAAAATACACCAATGCAGCGCACAGTTTATTTTAAAATAGAGAAGACGTTTGCATATGCATATAGCTATATGTGCATATATGCTATATGCACATGAGCTTATCACATTCCTTGGTTTCTCTCTCAGATCTCTATCAATGCAGCCCTCTCCTGTCTTTCACTGACAGCTGGCCTAGATATCTACAAGGGGGAAGTTTTATGGTCACAGAATACTAATATTCATTTTAACTGACTAAAATTTTCTGCTGCACGGAGTCTTGATAAACTTTTGTCCAAAGATGGGCAGACAGACAGTAAAATTACAGGAACATATTTAGTTTTCTGGTAGCCAGCTCAACCTGCTGCTGGAATAGCTGGAGTGCAGACCTTGAGCCCAGGAGCCTTGTTCCGGGGAGGTGGTTTTGGTGCTTTAAACCCCAGGCAATGCTGAGGAGCCCTGCCTCTCCTGGCACTGCTGGGGTTTCCAAGCACTATCCACCACAGTGGGGGACTTTCCCATGTCACTGGGGATTCTGGGAATTGAATAAGTTAGCTGGTCCATTTAGGAATGGAAATATTTTGATTTTCATCTGAAACAAAACTAGTTTTGTTTTTGCTTTCCTTGGGAAGCTGTTTTGGTTATCACATCTGTTTGGTACTGACAGGCCATAGCCTACACTAGCAAATCTGATTGATTGAAATGAAGCAGGAGATGTGATTGCTTACTACATGTCATTATTTAAATATTAATGCAGTACTGTGTAGATTGTTGAACATGGTGTAACGTAATGTAAGTCATTCCAGCCAGTCTATTACTTTGTTATACACTGGCGCATAGACATTTTTTCAAAATTGCCAATAAATAGAATAAATGGAAAAGCTCAGTTAACTTTGTTTAGTTGTGATGACTGAACCACACCACACCCCCCCGAAATCAATAGTTATGTACTAATTTGCTACCTTATGTTTAAAACATCACGTACAGAGGCACATGTTTACCATGTCAGAACTGTTTGCTAAGAGGAATGTAATGACACATTGCAAACAACAGTGTTTCTTAAAAACACCTTCATTAATCGTAACAGGTACGGCTGTTCGCTTGTTTAAAATAATGAAGTGAGATTATGCCAGTGGTCTAGAGGCGTCACTGGAGGGGGCTGAGAAAGGGGACAGGAGGCAAAGGCAGCAGGTGGAGTACAGAGAAACACTAGTTTGTTTTAAAAATAATAAGCAAAACCAAACAAGAAATTAGGGCTCCATTAAGAGTCTCACAAAAGGCCACAACTGTGCACGCAGTACAAAATCTGGAGTAACATTTTATTACTCAAATGGTTTCTTTACTCAGACAGCTTTGATTTTGAGGTGTGCCTGATACCGTGCTGTCTGCTAACACACTCTGGTGGGTCAGTCTCATCAGGTAAGAGCTCTGGGATAGGTTTGTTTGACATCTGGTACTACCCCTTTGGCTTCAGTGAGGTAATGCCAGTGCTGGGTTTTCTCCTGATTTCTGCCAGGCATGTTTTAATTATCTAGTTATGACATGGAGTTGTCTTTCTGGAACAATATGCTGTCTGTAGTGTTTGGCGAATTTTTGCTAATTATTTAAATTTAAAAATTGACTGTGCGTGGGACTCGCTCTTGTGATACTTGCAGGAATGATTACGATTGGTGAGGGAACAGGAGATCTTTGAACAATTTTAGATAATATATTGCACTAAAATGTCTTGTTCCATGGACACGGCCATTTGCAATGCTGCAGAACACAAACACTCATATCCCAAAAGTGTGGTAAATGAGCAGGCTCATGGGGCAACTCTCTTTTGCCAGTGTTTTAATTTCCTTTGGTGTGAATCAAGTATTACTAACGCAGTATGCAAACAATCCACAGAGTTGGTTCTTTCTGATAAATGTGTTCAGAAAAACTGAGACTGTGAAAGAAGCTACTTTAAAATTATCCGACATTCCTAGTGTTAGGTGTATTGGTAAAGGAAGGGAGTAGCAAAGCATGCTCTCTGCCACATAACAAGTGACTCCTGATCACAGCACTTGTTTTCCAATTATGATTAAATAGTTCAAGTTCCTATGACAGTTCAAGACATCAGCTGCCACTTTCTCTGCTTTCAGGCTTGTTTGAAACTCATGTACTAGTGATGGTCAATACCAGATGAGTCTTTCATGCTGCTGAGAAGAAATACTCACAGTTTTCTTACAAAGCCTCTTCCTCTCTGCTTTTTTTCCATTTTTGAGCAGGCCAAGCTGTTATTCTCCCATAACTTGAAGGATATGGATTACCTTCATTTGAGGATAAATAATAAACTGAATGACAGCAGTCATTGTTTAGATTATGATAGAAGGTTGTCTGCACTCACTGTGCACTTAAGTTTCTAAAGGAATCTGAATTAACATACTCAAAAAAAAAGATACAGTGAATTGTGCAGTAAATAATGGTGTAAGTGCTCTGTGGCAAGAGAAAGAATCCACATGACTCCACCTGAAAGAGAACTGTAGTTTGACGGAGGACACAGACTCAATACTCTGAACAAACTCATTTTGACAGACTGAAATAGAAATACGCACAACGGTACTTTGTGAGTAAAGAACTCCAGAAGAACAGATTGCCTTTTTATATGATTAATGACTGAACAAACAAGAAAAAGGTTTAATTTAAAACTAATTAGGAAAATTAATTCTTTGTAAATGTAGGCATCTTACATTGATGAGGTTTTCCACCTAGGACTCTTGATGGAAACAGATACAAATGTTAGCATTTCTGGACAAAACCTAACAAGATGAGGTACAGCGATTACAACTCCCTTCTTGCTCTTGCAAAATCGAAGACCTCTTTCAATCTGATTTCACAGGAAATAGTTTTCATAAGCTCTTTTGCCATGTTTAGTAACCTACTGATACACCACTGAAATGTTCAAAAGTGGAATTCAGGTTTTTTTCAGCTATTTACTCTTTTGTGAGAGGTATATTTAATATTCTCTTTTCTGTTTTTAATTACTGCAAGAATGGAATGGGGTGTAGTGGTCCAGTGAGATGTTCTGCTCATGGTTTAGAGCTGGCATCCTCCCAGCGTGTGTTCTGGGGTCTGCGAGGTGTGTCCACAGATGGCTTGTGTCAAATCATTCCAGGCTTTAAAGCTGCTCCTCCAGATCCAGCTGAACC
>NW_010397515.1:0-17260 GCF_000710305.1 Buceros rhinoceros silvestris | reverse complement strand
TGAACCGCTTGACAACATTACTGCTCCTGCTTGCTCACCACTGACCATCACTAGGAGTTACTGGCCCACAATTCTTTCAGTGGGAAGGATCACCTGAGTTTTCCCTTTCCCTTTCAGGCAAACCCACGTTGTTTGGCTGAAATCTCTCTTTGTTGGATATTTAAATGAAGTCATCTGGCTCTGCTGGAAGTGCATCAGGCATAGTCCCTGCAGCCAGCTGAGAGGTGGAGCACGGGTCTCCAGCAAAGGGCTCGTAATTCATCAACTAGGGCAGCTGTCTGAAACAAGCATGAGAGTTCCCAGCAGGGCTTTGTGTGGAACACTGAGAGTTCAGAGGACGGATGAACATTAAAAGCATGTTACTTCTAAGGAACAAACACTCTGTTTTTGTGAACATTTCCTTCCCAATTAAATCAATGACACAGTTTATAGCCCAAGTGACTTCTATATAATGGCTTGTTTATTGAAAAAGATTCTGCTTGGCATTAGGAGATCGTTACATAGGACTGAAGGAAAAGACATTGATTTAGGCTCCTCCAATTAATGGCATACTATCCATTTCCTGACCTCTCAGGTTCTGTATTTACTTTTTTTCTGCCTGTTTTTTCACAGCAGACATCATTTGGCAAAATATTTAATTCCATACTTAAAGCTTTCCTCAATCATGCAAATTTATGGCCTGATTTCAGGAAAAACACTTATACCACTTCATCAGACATAAGCGCATGCTTAAGAGCACTCTGTTTGAAACACCCACTTTTCTTCATCAGAACAATTCTCTGAATTTCTCTGAATTTCTAGTCCATCAGGACAGCTAAAGAGGTGAGGGACATAACGGAGAGGACCACAGCTTGAAGACTGAATGTGCTACACAATCACCGCAGCCAAGACCATTAAAAGATATGAGCAAAGCAAGATTTACACGGCAAGATAATCTATTTTATTAAACCACCAGATCTAATTGGAGATAAACAGGAAAGTCTTGGCATGCAAGCCCTTGTTAAGGTCACCTGAAAAAAAGTCTTGAGAATGTAACCAGAATAGAACTCTGCCTGAGAGCTTATCTGTTCTTTTTCCAACCACGTCAATTAATCTAAGAAGAGACTTCTTGTACAAATTTTGTTTTAATGTTAAGCGAAAGAAGTTGGAATGACCTGCAGAATCATCTGCAGTCAGAAAACAGGAAAATAACTCAGGATCACCCCAGAGCCAGCTGAAAGCAAATCTTTTTTCCTGAAGACCAAGAAAAATGGGCAGGTTTCCCATATGCAGACCCAGAATTGTCTGCTGTCCACCCGTGAAAGCAGAAGATCATCGGCCTAGGCACAACGCTAACCTTTGGGCTACTGGATGCTGTGGGATGGGACTCTCGCTTTCAGAAGTAGCACAGGCACTTCAGGACAGGAACTGTAGGTGAGGATTTCTGTGGAGCTGTCAAAGGCAGCCCCACAGACATCCAAATCCTGAAAATCCCTTACTAATGAAATTCTTCGTTGCAGCATCTTACAAGGGCTAAGCACCACAGCAGTTTGAAAGTGTTTCCTTAGTAATTATAGTTACAGGGCAAACCAAAACTTCTAGGAACCAAATCCTTCTAGGAAACATCAATTTCCTCTCCTCCCCTCTCCCTCCCTGTTTTCACCCTTCTGTTCCAGGACCTGTCTCTTCAGAAGATTTTTGCGATTTTTTTAGTCAGCATACCATGACTTGGCAGGCTTCATTCCTGCAGAGCCCTTAGGCAAACAGAGATGGTTAATGCACAACCAAATAGGGAGGGAAGTATCCCTCAGTTTCACACTTAACCAAACTTTGTCACCTCTAGTCACCTCACTTTCTGCACTGATTAACAAACAGCCCTTCCCACAGCTTCTCCTCTCTCCAAATCAGCTGTTGCCTGCTCTTACCTTCCTCTTCTGTAGCACAGCTTTGGAAGTACTCAGAATTAGTTTGAGTTTAGGTTTAAGCCTTTGGCAAATTAGCTGTAGCTTGATGAAGTCAACATGGTTGTGTGGGCCCAGTCAAGATCTTATGTCAAGCACTCCTAATGCTCTTCTTAGGTAACATGCGTAAGCTAATCACCGTCATTTTCCCCTTCCTGTTTTTCCCCTAGTGTTCTGTGTATGTACTAATAATACTCTGTTGGCTAAATTAGGAAACTCCTATTATTCAGAGTGTACCTTTCTTCCCCATGGATGGCTCTCCATGACACAAGATTCGTTGTTGGAATGTTCCCAATTTTGTCCTTGAATACACCGCGGCATAGTGCTACTGGTGAGCCTCTGAAAACATCAGCTTTCTACTGCCAAATGGAAATTGCTGTCCACTGTCACCCGAGAAGAGAAAATGAACAGTAGATAAGGAACAGAAACACGAATGGTTTGTTTTTCATCTCTTATGCAGACCTGCTGGTTTTAGCAATTTTGTTAAAACTAGTATTATCCTTAAAAATTAATTTTTTAATCTGTTTAGAACGCTTTGTTCTTGGGAAAGCATGAATGAAGGGGATTAAATTATATCTGTACTGTGCTTTTCTTGGTGATTGGTAATTATATTGTCACTCATGATGCTATTCATTGCACTTAGCTTCACGGAACTGGGAAAAACATTACATTTTCCCCTGTACCAGACATAATGAGAATCTACAGGTTTTCACTGCATCATACGCCAGAGAGGTGCAGGAGTAAACAAAACGTAAGAAAGTTGTATTTGGAACAAAGAACTTTTTCCTCAAGCCATAGTATAAAATACTCATGTTTCCCTTGAGGAACACAAGTGGTGAGGTAACAGGTGCAATGCCCAATTTAGATGAACAGCAAACACTGGCCTGTTGTTTTTTCAACCAATCTGTCACCCAGCAAAGCACTGCTTTTGAAAAAGGCCACATACAAATTCCAGAGAGTAACTCTGCTCTTTTGGGGAATAGAGCAACTGTTCTCCTTGTCTCAGTTATTGGATGAACTACCTGAGGTGTCTTTAAAAGGGCAGATTTTAAAAAAAACATCCTCTGGAAATAACGCACCTGTCAGCAAACAGTCTGTGTGCTTCCTGAACGCACGGACTCAGACCCTCTTGCCCATCCATCTTCTTGAAACAGTGAACACCTAACTTGGTGGTGGATATGTCTTGTCAGTGGGATGAACACACCCAACTTCACTGTAATCAAACGCGTTTTTCTGGTTCTTGAATCTGTTTGGCATATTGAAAAGCTCTGATGCAAAAGGTGCCGTCCAAAGGCAGTGCTTTCATTAAAACAAACAAACCAACAAACCAACCAACCAACCAACCAACCAACCCCAAACAAAAATGTGTCTTTTTTGCAGGGCGGCATACTGAAGAAACTGCATTGTGACTATGCTCTGAAAAGTTTTAAGTAGAAAACTGCTGTGTTATTTCAGAAGTTCTCATTTCTGTGAATCATGAATCGCTTAATTTGTTCTAGAATTTGACAAATGAACATAGTTAAATCTGGAGTGAACTAAGTCAGCCCATGAGGAGCCAGAGTAACTATTTATGTCCCCTGCAGGCGTGTTTGCATCCAAGTTAAAAGTTCTTTGCAACTTAAGTGGTTCTACAAAACATTTTCACCTCGGTAAATGCTATCACCTCATGCAATGTGTCTTTGGGTAGAAATTTTCTAACGTATGTTCACAACAGTATCACAGCGAAATCCAGGATCACACAAAGACTTTGATTCTAGTTTTAATAACTGTCATTTGTGATAAACCACAGCACTCTGCAGACCAGCTGTGCAGAGCTTTCAGCAGTGACCTGGTTTCTGATGCTAAATAGTACATAGAACAGTTGGGAGGTTATTTCCTCTTGTCAGGGTCACTGTGACTTGCATTTAAAAAAACCCAAAAACATTGCCCTGGTAACAGTCTTCTTCCTTCCCTTTCACAATGAGTTGGCCAATTAAAGCTCTGGAGACTTTTTTTCTCTATTATGCAAGCATGTAACTTTGTTGTTTTAATCTTTATTGACTGATGTAAAGTCAGCACACATGGAGCAAGATCAACACAGGAAAGTAATTAAATTTTTAAGAATGCAAAAGGAACATAGAGAAAACAGAGGCAACCCAGAACAGATGCTGCAAAAATTATCTTTTTTATCAGTTAAATGTTGTAAATTGCCATGGAATATTCAAGAAGTATTTGCAGCTGACTTCCAAGTGTTTTTCTTTTACTAAAGAGATTTGGTTTTTCAAAAGCACACAGAATCAAGGCTTAATCTTCTCTTAGAAAACTGGGTGCTTTATGCGCCTTTGCACCTTTCTAACCTGTGTAAAGCCTGCCAATGGCCAGTGCTGTCCTCCCTGATCTTGGAACTGTGCCTTGGTGTGACATTAAGGGACGAGCATTATTACTTAAATCTCCCACAATACTGCTTCACACAGTGATGTTTTTAAAACGCTCTGGGGATCCAGTCAGCAGTTCTGAGGGTTAATTTTTTTTTTTAAACTTTATTTTCCATTATTCTGGTCTCACACCAATCTGCCATGAAAAGGAGGCCAGGCTCCCTCCTTGCAGGCTCTCACTCTCAGGGTGGCAACTACAGCCCAAAGACGCAGAAATGGGCACGGTTCATCCCAGCTCCTCTCGGTGGCACTTTGTATATGGAGTCCTCTGCCAACTGACAAACTCCCATAGTCAGAACACAGCAACAGCCTAATATTACTGACCATTTTGTGATAACACTGGCAATAATAAACTTTGGTCAACACTTGGCATTGTACACCATTAGAATCACAGTCTTACTGCAGTACCAGTATATTGCTCACTCCTTTTATGGTGCGGTGATGCAAAACATTATTATACTAGCTACGTTTAATGAAAAAGGAAACGGAACCCCACTATTCCGCTTATAATCCTTATTTGTATGTGACACAGAACATTCAAAATCACACAGACAAATTAACACTCTGCATCTGCACTGGTAACATTTAGAAGAGATGTATGCACAGATTCTGTTACGAAAGCAGCATTTATGTTCTCACACCACAAAGTGGTCAGAGTGACATAGCAGCTCTTTGTAAGAGCAATCAGCCTTTACACAGGTGTGAAGTTAATGGAAACATTAAAACTTCTTTACTAGACTAATTTGTGAGTGTTTTCAGGCAACAGGCCTGAAGTAGGCTGTGTAGCCAGGGTGCTGAAGATGACAAGAGAGGACTTCCATGAAGGATCAATACATCTCTCAGCTGCTGCCTGAGACTTCCAGATGCCATTTCCCTCGCTACACTTGCTTACCTTTTCCTCTACACCAGTATGTTTTAAACGTTGTATATACCATCCCAGTCAAACTCGGGAGTTTTGACTCTTCCTCAGCACTGGATATTTTGAACAAGGAGCAACTCAAAACCTTTGTTGAGGTATAAAGGTTCTAATGCAGTGTAATGCCTTTCATTACTCATGGACTTGTTAGGGATGCTGCTATGGCTTGTAAAGGTCAATGCAAGGTCTCAGGTAACCTTAGTTGTGGTACTTCTTAAGAGCTATCTCATTCACCCTGCTGACCACCCTCAGATTTCCACAGCACGGTGAATAACTGAGAGTGTGGGGTGTGGTTTTTGGGATCATTCAATCCTGAAGTATTGTACAAGCAGAATTTTCTCTCAATAATTTAAGATACATAGGGACTTGGTAAGACTTTGTGATTTAAAATACCTGTCCTTACATAAAAGTACAGGAAGAGTCGTTTATTGAGCTGAGGCAGATTTTTCATACACTTCGAATTTGTACTGGATGCCATTCTCTTCTTGGATATCAGCAGGGACACCTGGGTACCTGAAGAGAGGGGGGAAGAAAAAGGAAAAGCCAACAAGTATCATTATAAGTCACCTGTAATTTATCCAATCAATTAGAAAAGAGCTGTTTGAAAAAGATGAGAAGACCACCCTTACAGCAGGTGTACTAAGTTCAAACTACTTTTAGGAATCATGTTAACTACTATCAGCAGCTTGTACACACATCTTTTTAAATCCAGAAAGCACAGCCTGATGCAAAAAAGCCCACACCTTTTTGGCTTAATTGAAAAACCTCAACACTTTTATTAAAGCCTCCAACACGTTATTTAAAATCTCTGCAAAGGTAAAAGAGATACAGAACACTTTTGGGGTTTTTCTGCTTTGCTTTTCCTCAGATAGTTCAGAGGAAATGCTAAGCTGAAAGTTTCTTACAAGTCTACCACAGCTTCTTAAGATAGCTGACTGCTACCATGCAAAGTGTTCCTCTACCCTCCAGATTTATGAAACCAGTTTTTATTAGCGGACACTTTTAAAAACCTCTTCAGTCCCCTGTGATAGAAAAAGGATTTTTATGGGTAATGTTGACTTTGAGGGAGAAGAAATTATACATTTTATTCGCTAGGTTTGCCTCTTATCACATTTCCACTTCAGTGAGGAATTGTCTGCTATTTTATAAATTCACGTTAAGACCAAATTCAGTATGCTGCCCAAGACCAACGTATACTTGCGAAACAGCCAAGAGGGAGAGACAGGACCTTTGGGTCAGACACTAAAGCAGGCTCATGACATGGCACAGCATAGTTCAGAACAGGTTCACAACTGAGAAAGGTGACTCATCCTCCTCACTCACCTTGTCTACCTCTCCCGCATCCTTCCTTCCTTCCCCTAGCTATGCTCTCCCATTTCAGTGCTAATCCATTTCTGCACTCCATGCAGAGGGCCTGATTTGCTATACTTCTTATTTTTTCCACTGCTGGTCTGTAATCAGGCAGGAAACACAACCAGAGAAGGAAGAAGAGGAAGAGGTCCTTTCCTTGCTAGATCCTGAGCCAGATGTTTTGAGTTTTTGCCACATTCCTACTGTCTGTTGGATGAAATCTCATAATCTTGTTGGAGAGGAATATGACAAGGAAAATACAGAAGAAACCACAGGCAGAAACTTACAGTTCAATGCTTGTTCTACTAAGTTTGTGAAGAACTGATTTTCTCCAGAGAAAGGAATAACCTTAGAAATCTATGAAGGCTCAAACCTCCCTGCTCAAGCTCATTTTATTCATTTTTGCCAATTTATCAAGGGCATTTAGAGGCTAAATACCAGTGACTAACAACATACTGAAAGTTATGAAGCTTAGTAAATATTTGAGTAATTCTAAAATGAGAAACAATGAGAAAGTTACTTTTCAAGCAAACCAACAAATGCAATTCTTTACTGTAAAGATTATGGGGAGGTTGAAGAACACTGCAAGTTCCAACAACCCCTCTATGCTGAGTGTGGTGCAGCTCCAGGTTCTAAGTAAAATACGATTCTAGGGAAAAATACTGTGGAAAGCACTTCTAACTCAAACCGGAATATGGCTTTAATAGGACCATTACACATTACACAAAGTAGATTATTAAGCCTTACATCTGAACACAAGACTAGTACACATCTTGATACTCACTCTGTAAGAAGTCTGTAGTCTTTGTGGTCTATTTCTGGAAAAAATGTGTCACTTTCAAATTCCTGTAAAATTCTTGTCACAAACAATCGGTGATTAATCGGCTTCTCCATCGCTGCCTTCAAAAACAATAGAAATGATTAAAATTGAGTTAGTTGTTTGCTGGAAAAGAGCTCAACCATGCATGAAGCAGTGATGTTTATCAGACTTCTTAATATTCTTGTTTTATAACACTATCTTAAGTCTGTAAGATAATATCAAGTGTAAGTTCTTACTTGGAACACTGGCTTTCTTTACCAGCTCTCAAATTCTTGTTCTGCCTGCATTAGCCATTACCATGGCAGCATTCAAGAAAAGCCAAGAGATAAGACTCTTAACATATTTTCTACTTGTACATTGCACACCAAATATGTTGTCTAAAACTGAAACTCAGTTGCTATTTTATATAGTGAAAATTGAACTCTAAATCCCCCCTTCTGAGCTCTCTCCAAGAGCACTTTCTCCAGGGTGTGCCATTCCATTGTGTGCCAGTCCCTCCTGCTAAGGGGTAGCACTACCTATCCTCAGAGCTTGGGGCATCTGACAGAAATTAAGGAAAAATTATGAGTACTCCTGTGAGGACAAAGGCCTAGTCTCAACAAGCCATTTCTGAATCCTACCTCTTTGAAAGACAAGAAGTTTAAAGAGTTGGGACAGCCCCTCAAGGTGTTTTGTTCCAATGTTTAATTAATATCACTGCTAAGAATTTATAGTGTATTTTTAGTCTGCATTAGTTTCCAATTCTAATGATCAACCTATTTGTCAGTTCGACTTCCAAATTTGATGGCTGGATTATGGCAAAGTGATAATATGCATTGAAAGCTATATAACAACAACATCAACAAAGAAAGCTTCCAAGCTCCTTGGATGAAAAAAGTTATGAAGACACCTGTTAGGTCAGTATGCCACTAACAAATTTATACAAACTCAGCAGTTAAAAACAGACATTTTGTCTCCAGATCAGCATGAAAAGTCACCTCTTTCAGAGCTTCTCAGCAATAAAATAACCCACTGAAAGCTATACCCGTGCTGGGTGGCAATACATTTTTGAAAAGCTTAGACAGTTCCCTTAAACTGGCAATGAGCAATGCTCTTTGTTAAAAGTGATTCACCATGCAGCATGCTATTAGGTACTACTTTGACAAGTACAGGAACCAAGTAATAGCAAATGTAATCCAAGAAAATTAATTGGTATCACTGCTGAGAAATTACTTTCTAGACAAGCTGCTCTATTACTAGAGAACGGCTTAAAATGTAAGGGGTAAGTCAGAGCACACCAGCACCCAAGAGCATTGAACTGGTGTTCATCCAGTTTGTATATAAATACCACATAAATGACGGAAGAATAATCTGCTCCTCAACTAAAAACACTTACGTTCTGTAAAGAGAGATACTTTGTAGAAGAATAAATCAGCTTCCTATCCAGCTAGATGGGAAATCAGCTTCAGTAAGAACTCTCTACCACCAAGACAGGTCAGCAAAAGCATACAGAGTGACTGGCCGTAGATATTGCAGAGAAAGCACGAAGGGGAGCTCCGTTCTAGACAAACAGTTGCTTTAGCTGCGTGAACCAAACAGCTGTGTAACTATTTGTCCCCAAGTTAACAAAAAAACTGCAAATGCTTCCTAAGCTAAGTAGACCAGCTCTGGGGGACCGCACGTGTGTGTGTGTATGTGGCCCATGAATGCTAAACAATAAACAAAACAACTTGGAAAAGAGCAACAGGCTTGAGCTGGTTTCAACCCACACAGTCCTCAGCAGCTGGGAACGCCCAGCGTCATGACAGGGAGCATATTATGGCAACAGCCAAGGAAAAGCACATTTGTGAAGTGATTCAATCCTGTATTTCAGTTGCTCTACTCTGCTAAGCGTAGTTTTCATTTTAATGGAGATTTAAGTACATTGCTGAATCACGTTATGGACTGACATCCTAACCTGGCTGTGGCTTGTCCCCACTGTCTAATCATCCCAGGGCTATGTCTGACTCGGTTCCTTCACGGAATATGATCACATGCTGTGGACCTGTCTCACCACCAAGAGCCCTGGCTGATGAGGCCCCTGCCATGCCAGTCAAGTTAGTGCCCATGGATCCCAGCTCCCGTCCCTTTAGGAGGTCCTCCATGTTCTCTAACAGTAACTTCAGTAAACTTCAGATAAGTAAAATTTTTACCAAACGTGAAACCTTCCATGTGTGGAGTCTCTAAAGGAACCTGTTCAGAGAGGGCTGGACTCTGACACCACCTCTTGTGGCAAATAACTACTGCGAGCTTGGTAGGATGGGGAAGGAGCTTTTATCACAACCCTGGCATCTGCATGAGGATTAAGATAGTTCCTCACTGACATTCAATTCACTCCTCTCCTGTTCAGTCCACTCTATCAGTTTCACTTTTTTTGGTACAGAAGACAAGTTAGAGGATGCATAGTGCTGATTTGATAGAATGTCGACATCCTTAACGCTGAATTTAGTCAAGGAAAAATACATTCGTTATGCATATTTACTCTAATGAGCAGCACAGGGTGAATATGACTTTGTTTTAATGTAACATATACAGAATATGAAGGTACAGATGTAAATTATCTCAAATATTTAAACAGAATGTGCAGTAACTAGATAAATTTCTAGTGATCAGCACATACTGTGGGAAGCTAGCACAATATTCAACAGACAAACTATTTCCATTAAGTGGGAGATCAATACTGCCCTTTTTGTTACTGTGTGCTTTGTAAATCTGAGGATAATGGGTGTGATGGAAAAGATAGACAGTAAAGAGGACATGTTGGAAATAATTGTAGTGAGGCAGAAGGAGATTTTAAAAAACAAAATGCTGATGTCTCTGAGCTCATGCTTCTGAAAATTTGAAAAAACCTGCATCCTCACTCAATGATCATTATGTTCTGCTCATTCCATTGCTATGCTGGGCCTTAAAGTCATTCTTGGTACTATTTTAATTTACTGTGTTGCTTGCTCATAATCCATTCGGTTATCCTTGGACTGTATTTGTACCTGCACTGGCTTTCTTTGGGACTTGCATATGTGTTTGCTCTCCACACAGGCTCACCTCCTTGGTAGCAGCTACTGAACCTTTTCAGATATGACAGCCTAATGCAAGAGGGAAAACCAATGTCAACTTTTGGTTCATGTTAATGCACAGCCTATTAAAACTGTGGCCGTTGACCTCTCAGAAGCACCAGATTGACTCCTCAAGCAGAGATGACTCTCCACAGGAGAGGGAGGACAGGTGAACTGAGCTGTCAGGATCCTTCCTGTTGTCCCAGGTATATCAACCTTATATGGGAACAAGAGTCATTTAGTACTCACAAATGTCTTCAAAACTCTGTGAAAAGATTTTAGCATACGTTCATCTTTTTGCTCACTTCCAAGAAATCCTCAGCAGACCTGCCTCTGAAGAATAAAGCAAAAAAAGGATCATCTTCCCTATAATTTCCAGCTGCACTGGACTGACAGCCATGCAAGATTAGGTTATGTCTGCACGTGCAGGACCATTGCTTTGAATTAGATGGTCTTTGTAGGACACAGTTAAACCAGCCCTGAAGCACTGCAAAAAAAGAATAGTTGTGCATTACAAGTAGTTTCAGAAGAATTAGATGGAAAACTAATTTACAGATCTGATCACCAAACCACTGCAAATTAGTGGGCATAGCAACCAATTGCAGAACTGACCAATTATTTCTAGTTATTTAAAGACTCACAGGTTTTAGGACACACAGATACTGCTTCTGCTTTCTCACCTTCTACTGATTATATGTGTAAAACAGCCAAAGTAAGTATGTGAGGCACTTATTTTTCAAGTGTCTTTGTAGACAACACCACTGCAAATCCAAACAAAAGATGAGATCACTATAAAAGAGAGAATTTCAAAATAAATAGTCTGTTTATTTGCATTCCATCTTTCAACCTTTAAAATGTACTGGATTATATAAGCAAGCCGCATTTTGAAGCCACAAAAGTATTAAAAAAAGTATTTTATGAACTAAAAAATATATTACAGCTGCAGATCTCACAAAGGTCTAGATGTTACATAAGTAAAAGGACTTGGCTAAGCTAAACTTTGGCTATTAGAATAGTAGCAGTGATAACCAAGAGAATCAACACCATCAAAACCCTGTCCTTCCCACACTGGTAGGGCTCAGCTCAGTGAGGCAGGGAACCACCATTCCTACCCAAGCCATTAATGCTAAGCCTAGTGAGGGAGGAGACTCTGTGGTAGCTCCCATCACCAGTTCTCTGCTAGGGACAAAGGCAAGTGCAACAAAATTCTTTAATGATGCCTGTCAAAAAGCCTGCCCATTTTACCCTTGTGGAAAACACTTCAATCACTAGACTTTTCAGTGTGTTAGTATTAAAGGAGGGTCTTTAAATCTTTTCCTCTATGATCTCCGCAAGCATCTTTGAAAAGGAACTTAAAAACTAACAGCCTTTCATAGCTGCATAATTTATGTCTGCAACTGACTTATATGTTTATTCTTTTTAACATTATTTTTCTCAGAGGAATGTCAGATCAATATCTTTGTTCACAAGAATGAACATACAAAGAGCTGGTTTTAGGAGTAACGGCAATATTACACCTTTCTTTCCACATTAAAAATCCTCTCGGTTTATTTTGAAGACTGGAAAGGTGCTCAAGTCTGTTAAAGTATAAAGATGCTAAATTAAAGAAAATTCTTAACTCTTAAAAGAAATTATTAGTTAGTCCACTAGTCCAGTTCTAATACCGTGGTTCTCTTTACTCAGATTATTTTATAAATAGGTAAGAGCAAGAAGTATTGGCCACCAGAGGCAATATCCGTGCAATAGTCACGGATATATTTTTACTAAACATGCATCTCTACGGGAGGACAGTGCTGTCAGCAGTAATGATGCAACCCTGTCACTTCTGTACAAAAGAGCCATTAGGGAATTGCACTAAGAGTGCTCAAACCCTTTCTCAAAAAACACCTATGTGGTCACAGCAATACAGGAAAGTTATCTTCCCATTCCCATCTTTTTGTTCAGACAGCTACACAAAGCTACACAACTACACATGGGAAAATTCTCCTGTGAAGAAGGATTCTGAGACATTACAACTATGCAGTAAGAGACTTATATTTGCACATAGGCCAGGAAGACAGTAACCTTCCTTGGAAACAACTGCTCAGGGCCATAAATTGTGCATAACCAAGTAACATCATCATGAACTTGTTGGGACAGAGAAAGAGCATATGGCCAGTGCAATCACAACAACCTTCAGTCTTCACTTTACACATGGTGACGTTACTGGCTTTAAAAAATGTTAATAGGATTAAGCCATACTAATTAGTTTGCTCTAAACTGGAACTAGTGGAGAGGCCAGGGCAGTGCTCAGCCAGCTTTTTGCGCTGGTTGCTCCCACAGCAGAATAATGCTTCGGGCCCGCAGTGTGACGTCCTCCATGCGAGCAGTGTCACGCAGCTAGAGGAACCTGCTCTTTGCAGAATGTTTGAAGGAAGCAACAGCACTGCAACCTGCCAGAGAGGAGCACATGAGCATGGGAAAAGGAGCTGTCTGCGTAGCTCCCGCGTAAGTGGATCTGAGTCCTCAGTCACATCTCAGACAGAACGTGGCACTTCAGAAACATGGTAACATCACATTAGTCTCTATTCCAATAGGTACACAGCTTAAAATTGTTCCAATAGGTATGCAGCTCAAAATCACTTTGTCTGATTTGCAGGGAAGGCAGAAAAATTACTATTATATCCTTTATAGTTTACAGGAATTTTGGACAATCTAAAATGTAATCTTAAAAATTTATATTTTAGTATATTAGCATGAGCTAGTAAAGTATTGGCAGGCTTGAAAGAAACCATGATAAAACCAGTGACTCAAACTATTAATACTTCTCTCCTGCAAAGAAGTGATCCTTGTGGTACAGCAAAGATTTGAAGCTTAGCAAGTGCGGCATTCACAACCCACTCAGGGCATTCAGAACCTATGAGGCTTACATGCTTACTCAAAACTCTATTTAAGACGGTAATTATTCATCTGCAAGAGACCTGCTGCACTAAATATGAATAGCAACTTCATAATTCAGTAGTTCTGAAGAATGAAAGGGGGCAGATCACCAAACACAATATGTCCAATACTAATACACAGGAAGACACCTGAGCTTGAATATTAGAAAATTTTTCCCTTGGAGATTACTGGAAATTTAATTTTCCAGCTCAGGCCTCTTTGCTGAAATACTTCCCCAAACACTGTTTATCAATAGCATCTATTTTCTGTTACAGCCAGCTTAGATATTAACTAAACAGCAAAACCAACTTCTTATGAGAGAACTTTTTATTCTGTTATGGAATCAGAAGTTTCTTCTCCAAAATTTAATACACAAATACAATACTGTACTTCAGCAATGAGATCTTGAGTGCCACTGTTTGCTTCTGTAGCACTGAGAAAGCAGCAGGCTGAGTAGGAACATATGAATTAGAAGAGACAATTCCAAATGTTTGAGATGCTGTAGGAAAAACTGTTTTATCATCAAGGTGAAAACCTGTCTGACTTATAGTCTGTTTTGGTGTTACTAAAGAGGCCTTGGTTTTGAGGACCTGAGTCATAAATTTTCAATTTTTTTCCCCCCCACTGGTAGGTTCATTGTTAGGAATTTGTGCTTGGTTATTTTTACAAAGCAAGACTTACAGAACACACTCTACAAACAACATATCATAAGATCATATCATCCACATAAGTAAATCTACACATAGGTTTTTTTTGGTTTTGTTTTTTGAACCTGTTTAAGAATTGGGGATGTGCTGGACTTACAGTTCCTATCCCCAGCAAAATCTGAATGTTGTTTTACTCAGTTTAAAATGCAATTTAAATCCAGTTAAAGGATTTAGAGTGAGCAGACGCCCTTAGGATTTCCAAGTAGCACTAGTTTTCAGAGTCAAAGCCAAGACCTAAACCTCTCAATCAAGAGACAACCCTTCCACGCAGATTGCACCTACATTAGTATCTCAACTCAGAACAGAAATGTGGTTTTGAAATGAAATCTTCCAGTTGTTCCCACTCATCGTGTTTTAGCTGTACTGGGGACCAATCTTGGTGTCCACGAATTATATTTCTTGGGGATAAAACGAAGCCAGAAGATCTGTTCCAGGAACGCATGATACACTCTAACAGCTAATAGGGACTGAAGGGACAGAACTAATGAGTGAGTCACTAGTGTGGCACTAATGAGTGCCACAAGTTTTCCAGCACACAAGCAGCACTCTTGAGCCAGCAGACTGCTCTCAAAACATCGAGTGCTCATGCAATGTCATGGAGTGCCTCTCGTGACATGTAATAGCTTTGTAATTGCTGTGACCTACTGGCCACTGCTGAGCTGCCACACTCCTCCTTTCCTCATCCATACAATCAACAGGAACAGCAACTCCTTCTGGAACTCAGGAGATCCTGAACAGTGCAGAAGAATCAGTACAGTGTTACACTGGGATCCAAAGAAATGAAACTTGTAAACCTGTGCTGTGAGAAGTCCAAAAACTTCCCTGGATCCAATGGTGCTAGCACCGTGCTATACTATGGCAGTACCATGAGACTACAAACCTGAAGAGGTGATCACTGTCAAGTCAAATTTAAGAAGATGAAGACTGCATGTGTTTTTTGAAGCCTCAGTGGACTAAGAGAGTCGTTTTTAATCTTTTCTGCTCTCACTTCCCAACACCAACACTCATCTCTCTCTGTCCCACCAAAACTCCTGCCATGCCTAGCTGCTTTGCCTTTTCCCGTTGCAGAGATCAAGGCCCAGAAGAGACAGTTTCCCAGAGTATGCTGCTGAACACAGCATGAATGTAACCTGCATGAGGACTTGGAAGGCCATCCTCTCCAGAGGTCACCTTTCTCTGTTATTCACAGGACTTGAAGCAGCTTAAGCCAATACACCACCACACTGGAAAAAATTGTGTCCTTGAGAACCCAGGGGGAGGGGGCAAGACAGCCATAAGCAATAGACAGTTGCACTGTATCCATATAAATGTTCAGAGACTGTCAGGATTGCTCCTCTCTCCTCCACAGTCCTACGAGGAAGAGACTGTTAACTGCAGCACTCCTTTGCCTCCATCCCATTCTTCGCTTATCTGTTGCTGAGGGCAGCATCCTGTCCTGAAGCATCCTGTCCAGGTTGTCCTGGAGTACATGCTCCAGCTCTTCTGCTTGCCTCAGTTCTTAGAGGCTGGGCAAGGGCACACCAGCCATGGGTAGCTGAGATTTAGAAAATGGGTGGACACCCATGTCCCCAACAGTGCCCTTCCGCACTCAGGCAGCTGGGTAGATGCTCCACCTCGACACAAGTCTCTGGAGGAGGATAAGCCATGCTTGTAAGCTTCAGCATGGTCTCTGGTCGGGGCAGCATGAGGCACAGAGGTGATGCAGTGTTTCAGATAGGGTAGGCATTCAAACATCTCGAATGACCCTGTGCAGAAAGAAAGTGCCAGCATCCCTTCTCAGTCTGAGATTCTTTGGAAACCTTCTGAAACGTGTATGAATCTGCCTCAGTTCATGGGCCTCCCTGGTAACCCTTCTGCCTTGATACTCTGGCTCTGGGATGTAGGTGCTGCTCAGAGCACCCACAAAGGGTGTGGGAAACCAAAGAGAGCAAAGACCTGGAAGATCGTACGCATGTTCTCTCTTCATACCACGTACAGAAATATTGCTTGGAGGATTGCTTCAGAGACCTCAGTGACAACAACCCTGATCACGTTAGACCTCCCCATCCCAAACTGATTAACTGGTCAGAAGTTGCTAAGGTAAGAAGTTCTCTAAAGAGGCTTCAATATGCCACCCTTGTGTGTTAATGACATGGACTCTAGAAGTGTTGTCTGGCAATGGCCAAGCTGTTACAGTAGCTCTAGACATGACAGCCGTAGTTGTGCATCCTCACATTCAATATCTGTATCTATTTCTTATTCTCCAGGATCTCTATACCAATGGGATGCCACCAGTCTGTGCTCAACCCCTGTGCTGGGCTGTAGATCAACCAGGGCAGCGCAGCTACAGTGAAGATTCCAAGATTGCCATTATCATTCATCTTCCTATTCATCCTTCAAGACATCCACAATGGCCTGTGACAGGCTGTCAAAGCAGCCCACCTGAATTAAGTGCAACGGGTGCATGCATGAGCTTTACATTCTTTTTGTAGTGATCCTGACCGAAAGATCACTGTACATTAAGGAGTTAGCAATCCACGTAATAAACAACCTGAACAGACCCAGGCCTGTACTGTGCTGCACACATTCCTTGGCCACAGGACAAGCTCAGCCAGAAAACTGCTACAGAAGAGCCTGCAGGCAGCTCCCACTTGGGATGGTACCACCTGCGTCCTTGTGTTTATCTAAAAGAGCAGCAAGAAGTTCTCATATGAACATCCTGTCTGTTTGACAGGAAAAACTTTCTTGTAAGAAAGTCCTATAACATGGTTCTTGAATGACCAAAATGAGGTAGGCATTTCTACAGATTGGGTCTGTGCAGCATGCTGCAGGTGGGCGGGGGGCTTGTTCAATGCCACATGACTTGGAGTTCCCAACATCTACAGGGATGTAAGATTACTTGTACTATTCTGTCCTTCTCTGAGGTGTTAGCTCTAATAAGTATAATTTTAGATAACACTGCACAGAGTCTGGGTGCTCTAGGGACGTGGACTAGATGACCTCCAGAGGTCCCTTCCAATCCCTACCATTCTGTGATTCTTACTGGGATCATAAAGGAGTATCCCTTACTGGTGCAGAACAGCTCTCTGCTTCCATTGCTGTGCAGCTATGTTCATGTCCTGGGTTCAAAATGGAGGAACCGGA
>NW_010397514.1:2055-2279 GCF_000710305.1 Buceros rhinoceros silvestris | reverse complement strand
CCCAGCGCTGTGCCTGGTTCGGGACAGGGGTTGCTCGTGGGGAGGCACCGGCTCCGGAGGGTGGTCGTGCTGCTTCTCCTCCCTGGCCTTGGCCATGTGCGCTGGGGCTCGGACCCTCTGCCCCCATCAGGGCTAAGACTCCCCAGACGTCTCCCTGGGCAGACAGAGAGGAGGAAGAGGAGGAGGTGCAGGGGCGTGAGGCCAGCGGAGCCCTTCTCATGGTG
>NW_010397514.1:846-1867 GCF_000710305.1 Buceros rhinoceros silvestris | reverse complement strand
TCCCCACGTCTGCTGCATCTTCCCTCCGCAGCGCCCGCGTCCTGCCCGGGCCAGTCCCGCCCGGCCGCGCTCTCAGCCTCTCCCCAGGTTACTGTTTGACGAGGAAGGCTCCCACTGCCCCGTCTCCTGGCAGCTCGGATTTTTCCGGCTCACAGGGCAGGAGCGGTGGCTGCTGGCGCTTTGTTTAAAGGGATAGAGCCGTCGCAGTTGCAGCCCGTGAGGGTTTCCCACCCTGCGGGAGCGAGGAGGATGTGTCAGTGGGTTCATGGGGCTCTGTAACACGTGAGGATGAGGAGGGCTTCTTCCAGTGAATTTCCTTGTTACAAGTTAGTGAGGTAAACGTGCTCAGGGTTAGTAAGACAAGCGTATGTTCACGTAAATAGCTATTTTTCAGCCTTAGTAGCAGGTATGTACATTTATGGGAAGTATTCCGGTGTGGGTCATTAAGCGGCTCCCAGGAGTGAGGTCAGTCAGGGGTGGATCAAGCCTCTCTGGAGATGATCCGTGTTGTGGAGCCCAGAGTCAGCTGAGGGCTTCGCAGGGGGAGCCCGGAGAGCCTGGGGTTCCTTCGGGTGGTAGCCGGTGGCTTTTACGTGGATCCGTAGGCGGGCAGAGGCCACCAGCTCCTGGAACAGCTCCTGGAACAGCTGCTGCCTTCTGCTTGCTCAGGAGGCCCCGGTGTCGGTGCTGGCGGTTCCTTTGTTCCAGGCTGATGGGGGACGCGCCAGGTTGCCAGCCCGGCAGACGTCATCTCCACCTGTACCTCAGCAGAAATCTCGCCAGTGCTTTTCCCTTTATTGCCAGGTCACCTTCACGGCTGCTGCTCTGACGAGGGGCCGGTCTTCCCTTGGTCCCTGCAGGAAGAGGCTGCCCTGGATCTGGAGTAACCCCATGAGCTGTCCCCTGTGGGGCTGGGAACTCCGTTCCCTGTTCCCCGTGTTGAAGCAGGGCACTGGCTCCGCTCGAGCCCTCGGTGCTCGCCTGGGGGACGCCCACCGCTGCCCGTGTGCCGTCGTGGCAG
>NW_010397514.1:539-783 GCF_000710305.1 Buceros rhinoceros silvestris | reverse complement strand
CCGTGTTGAAGCAGGGCACGGGCTCCGCTCGATCCCTCGGTGCTCGCCTGGGGGACGCCCACCGCTGCCCGTGTGCCGTCGTGGCAGCTGCTCACCCGGCGCCCGCGGCTCAACCCCTGCTCCAGGGTTGTCTGGAAACGTGGCTGGAGGGGAGGGACCTCCGTGGGTACAGCGGGGGCTGTGGGAGCACTGGTCCCTTCCGGGCAGCAGCTGCTTGGCCCAGCTCTGCTCCCCAGCCCGCCAG
>NW_010397514.1:0-278 GCF_000710305.1 Buceros rhinoceros silvestris | reverse complement strand
GGGGACGTGCCTTCCTTGGGCTGTGCCCTGCAGGGGACAGTCATGGCGAGCTTGGCCCTGGGAGCTGTCCTCGCGGTGCTGGCCTCGCTCATCATCGCTGCCAACGCGCTAGTGGCCATCGCCCTCCTCCGCCTCATCCAGAAGAGTGGCCCCAAGGGGCTCTACTTCGTCCTGAACCTCGCCATCGCAGACACCATGGTCGGCTTCACCGTCACGGGTCTGGTCATAGATGAGCTTTCCCCGGGCTTTCATCCTCCCCAGATCTTCTGTGTCTTGAG
>NW_010397513.1:4762-5006 GCF_000710305.1 Buceros rhinoceros silvestris | reverse complement strand
GGGAAGTTTTGGCTAACCCAGGACAAACTCCCACAGTTTTGAGATCAGATGTAGTAGTATACAAAGAGTTGTGTATCTGCTGGCCTCTATTTTGTGAAGCCAGCAGCTACACTGCATAAAAATATCCTTTTGTGATTTGATACTAGTCCTAGAACGTGTACTTCCATTTAAATTCTTTTGCACGTATTTTCTGTTATTGCTGGCACTAACCCCTTATTTGTTCAGATCTACTGGGAATCCTGCG
>NW_010397513.1:0-4564 GCF_000710305.1 Buceros rhinoceros silvestris | reverse complement strand
CACCAAAAAAGAAAGCTATTTGTGTAGATAATAAACTGACTGGATATGATAAACTTTATGCCATTAAAACTGTAACAATCAAATTTAAAATATCTATTTTTCAGTAGAGTAGAACTTTTTATGCTGAACTCATCATTTATGTTTATGGATGAGTGGTGGCAATATAATGATATGACAGTGGCAGTTGCAATTCTAAGCATATATAAGAGCAGCCATTATCAATATGATTAAATGTGGTAAATGTGTGTAAAACCGCGGTACGCACAGCAGTAAGCTTAGGTCCCAGTTCTGGTTGCCAGAGGTCCTTCCTCGGTCTCTGCCTCTGAAGAGCTGGGGCGCTGCCCTCTGCACAGGTCCATCCCCCCAGCTGTCAGATGGGCAAAACTGTGGTCAGGACATGTTCATCCCTTTCCTGTGGGAAAGTGAGAGTGGCAGTGCCAGAGCAAAGCTGCTGGGCTGAAGTGGCACATGATCCAGAAAACAGGGATCCCAGATTCCAATCACTGCCTACATCACAGGTGAACATCGCATCACTAGGGAATAGGAGGCTAGTGAAAATTAAGAGGCTCTCATGCATGGCTCTCTTCAACCCCCCAAAAAACCAAGTTACTAATTCTGTTCAAAAGATTAAACAGCATGTAGTACCTGCTATTAAGATCTTTTATTTGCTATCGGTATTTTTAATTATTTAAATGGTGGTTTTCATCACTGTATGAATCCTTTAAAGGCAGTTATCACTAACTTTTAGTCCTGATGAACTTCAGTGATTATGTTGCAAAAAAATCACTGGACTCAAAGGTTTCATCAGTTGCCAGTTTATTTTAAAAGTAATTTAATAGCTAAGTTAGAAGATTCCACACGAAGAAATTATCTCCTCTGAATGTACACATGAAACACCATGATTGATTTGATTGCATGATAGAAGTTTTTCCAGTGAGCCTCCACCTTTCTCAGTATACAGGTGATCTAACGTCACGATCAGTTTTAAAAGGCAAACTATGAAATTAATTTTTTGGGTTTAATAAATACTTGTTGAATTTTCAGCACATGACATTTTGGTATGCTTCAGAAACGGTCAGAAATGTCCTTAGTTTCTCTTTCAAATGGCTTTTTGTTGTGCGAAAACAGTTTCCACCTAATTAAATTGCTTTTTTAAAGTTTCTAATTTATTCAACTGCTGAGTCCTTGAGCCACAGGAATGTTCCCCACCTCCTTTTTCAGATGCTGCCCTCCTATGTTACTTTTAAGTTATTTATAAATGTATCTCTCCTGCAGCCTCTACCAGCAGGGCACCTTCACATGTTGGAATTTAATGAGGCTCAGACACAAGTCATGAGTCCCTGAAGAAAAGCGTTACCTGATCTGCTTCATTTATTTCTACCAATAATCATACCATTACCTACAGCTTCTGTTTTTAATTAGTGGTATCTAATGATTAACACTAGCCAATTTGCATCTAATTATGTCCCCTGAAAAATTAGAAGTGGAAGAAAAGGCTGAATGCAATTAATCATTCTGCAATGTGAATTTGCTTAAATATCGAGGATGAATGCGTCGTACTTCCTAAATAAGATTTCATTGAAAACATACACTGTCTGGTTATGAGGCAAAAGCACGACTCTGCCCGTGACAGTGAGAAATCTGGATATCAAACACTACAGAATTAGCAAACATATTCACACATATCCTTTTAATAACAATGAAAATCTGATGCGACTGGTATCTAATTATACTCCAGATTCACATACAGAAACAAAACCAATAAGCAAGATAACATTTTATGACACATAGACAGATCTTAGCCTTGTCTGTGGCAAGGTTTGGGTTTAGTATGTCGTCTTTAGAACATAATTGCCTCATCTTTTCTTTCATTCTAAGGAAGTTTGACTTCAGAAAATGCTCCATTCCAGCTTCAAAGCAAACATTCAGTGCTACTCAGCTATGATATTTTTTTGGACCAGCATAACATCTTTAAGACAACTTTTAAACCACAGAAAACATTTATAAAAAACAAAACCACACCACAACTCACAACTTATTTATATTGACGTAGCGGAATAGACTCCACAACTCGTAAAGTTATAAAGTGGTATGTTTTATTCATCATCAGGTGCGTGAGGGATATCTCCACCAAAGGCACGCACACCCCCCGAAGTTAGTTTCACACATTTATGTTACCAAGTATTACATATTGATTAGATTTTGAGTTCCAAGAAGTCATTTCCATATGTCCTGCCTTGGTCTCCTCCTTCTTGCGCTTGCGCAGTGCCTCCTGATGGTCGTGGGCTGGGGTCTCGAGATGAAGTAAAGATCCCCTCTTCCTCATGAACTTCTGAACCCGGCTTCTTGTGCGTGCTCTCTGGACACTTGGCGTTTCTCCAAACCACAAAGCCAGTTTTCATTGGTTTTAATTGCAAGTTCTTGTGCTTATCGGGGATGTGCCAGGTGTTATTTTCTGTTGTTATCAGGGGATGTCCATGAGTTACCTCCCCTTTATGCAAAAACCTAAGAAATACTGTTTCAGCTAAAAGACTGCTATTAACCCTTAAGCGTTAGTTCCCTGTATCAACATGGTATCTTCAGCTTTTCCACAATTTTCAGAGACCAAACTTGATCAGTCAATGTCACAAACAAGGACAACAGGGTGCTTTTAATTAAGAGTTCTCTTTCATCTGTCTCATGCACCCATCTCACTGACAAACTCTGAAGAGATCTTATATAAATTTAGAAATATTAAATACCACTGGTGAGATTTTCCTTTCCTCCATGATGATGAAGTCATTTTTTTTCCCTAGGATAACAGAGATAATTAAAATAACTTGACAATCATTTTGAAGGTTCGTAGTTGTATAGCAATGTGCAGGTATAAAACAGAGCAGCAGCCCTTTAAGCTTAACTTACAAATCTCAGTTTATTACACCACATTCATTCATTCCTTCATCCCAATTTTTTCCAATTAAAACACCATTCAGCATATTGTGAAGATGTTTAAAATACAGTAAAGTTGATAGAAGAAACTTTAGGATAGATCCTTTGGAAGAAGAAATCTTTTGGAAGAAAACAATGAAAATGGGGTTTAAGAGAAGTGAAGATTCCAGATGACATTTGACGTATCTTTTCTTACTTTTAACTTGCAAAAAGCTAAGCCCTTGACTTGCACCACCCTATTTTTGCCAAGAAAAGTAGGCATCCAAATAAGCCATCCATTTCAGTGACACACAAACTTAATTGTTTCAACCTGCATTCCCCACCTGTTTCAAATCTCCTCTCTTGTTCTTCCTTTGCTTCAAACACTTTTTCCAGTTAGTCTCAGGAGTTTTGTGTTCGTCTTCATAACATCTGGAGCATTACTTTCTTCTCTTTCTTATTGTACTCTTCCATCCCATTTTCTGTTTAGTCCATGGTCCAATGGACCTGTTGGCCCGTTTGCTCATGTTCCCTATGTGCACTATGTATTCCCTGTGGTGATGTTTATTATCTCTGGGAGATGGATCGAGACTATCATTAGCTGTATTTGATAATGTCAACCTATGATACGATTATATGATTGGTTACGAGGTTAACTTGGTATTTGTATGTGACATTGTCACTTACTAGTAATCCAACCACATATGTGGGCAAGACAGAGGAGGATACTTTCTCAGCTTTTGAGAATTTTGAATATCCTTGGGATGCCCAGGCCATCATGCTCTTTTTTTCTCCTGAACGTGTTTCAGGTCTTGTTTAGGGTTACATAAAGTTTTTTTAATACCACCCAGAGACCTGCCCTGAGGCTGAAGAGTTCTGAGTGGCAGGGTCTGTGAGAGAGTATGGGCAAGTGCCTAGGACAGTGGTCCCCTCCGATGCTGTGGGATTTTACCCCTGAACAAGTGCTGACAAACTAATAAAATATTTGGAAAAAGTACGTTGTCAACTGGGCAATTCCAGAGAGACACAAATCACTGCAAAATGCCAAGACCTGGCTCACACCTACCGAGTCCTATTCAACACTATTCAGTGCCCTCAGAGGGAAGAGAATGTCTCTGAGCCTAAAAACAGGCCAGCAGGCACTGTGGCTACTCCAACTCTCACGACAAGCTCTGTGTCTACTCAGACCCTGACAGCAGGCACTGTAGCAGAACCAGAGAACCAACCTCCCAGCAACAGTCACCCATGTAGAGAAGAAGAAATACACCAAAAAATCAGTCTGCTTAGTGAGGGATGATGACAACAAACCAGGGCCATCCTGAGAACAAGAGGAAAAGGCAGCACCAGAGGTGAACACCTGATCCCTATCCCCAGCAGTCATCCAAGTGAGTACATTGTTACCTGGCTGCTCTAACACTGGGATAACTTGGTAGTTTGGAATTAGAGAGAAGCTGAGCAGCTGGGGTCCCTGTCTAAGGAAGGGGGCATTGACAAGGCAATTGGAAGACAGAATCAAGCCCTCAGCCTCTGGAGGCAACTTCTGTCAGGTGTAAGGGAAAGGTACTCCTTCAAGGAAGATGTATGTCACCCAGGGAAGTGAACTACCATGGAGAGAGATGTCCAGTACCTGAGGGAGTTTGCTGTGCTGGAGGTGATT
>NW_010397512.1:17840-19506 GCF_000710305.1 Buceros rhinoceros silvestris | reverse complement strand
CCCCTGCCCCGTGCCTCCCCATCCCAGCGCTGTGCCACACAGGAGCCCCACCACGTCCCAGCACTGGGGGCAGACACCTGGACCCCAAAGTGCACGCAAACAAGGGGGTGGTGTCGGGACTGAGGCTGCCACCCCCCTGTCCCTGCATCCCCAGCCCCCTGGGATGAAGCCAGTTTCGGGGAAGCACTCTGAGCGCTGGGGAATTTGCCACCAGCTGGGCTACGTGCGGGCAGAACCCCGGAGCGGAGCGATGCTCTGTGCATCCCACCAGGCGTGTGCATGTTTGGCCGGAGGCTGGCATGTCTTTAGGCTGGATTTAAGGGACAGGGAGTTCAGGCAGCCTGGGGGCTGCTCTCGGTTGGGTAAGCTGCAGCAAGGCCCTGGGAATCGCAGTGCCTGGGTGGGCTGCAGAGGTTTCCCTGGCTCCTGCTGTGCCCAGGGAGGTGTTGGCTGCCCCGGCATGGGGGGCATGGCCGTGGCGCTGCATGCAGCTCAGAGAGAGACCTGCCAACCCATAGAGCCGGAGTGGCACGGGAGGCAGTGCAGTCCGTACGTGCTTTCAGGGACACCAGCATCACCCCTGTGCCCCAAGGGCTGCCACAGAGCCCCGAACCCCTCCAGACCCCCATGCAGAGCATGTCGTGAAGCAGAGAGGAAACGCATCTTCCTGCACAGGGAGACAATCACTGCCAGGTCCAGCCATTGCCAACTTGGCAGGACATCTGAGAGCACCCAAGTGCCTTTTCAGTCTTTTTGGCAAGATGACGCGATGTCTGGACAGGCACCCAGTGTCTGCTGCAGATGTTGTGGTGTGGCTGGGGACCTTGGGGCAGAGCAGGAGTATCCCAGCCATGCCAAGGCCAAGGTGAGGGTCAGGAAAGCACCTTGCTCAGGAGGTGCACCTTGAGCAGCTTTTCTCAAGGGACATTTCCAGGACAGCTTTCACCCATTCCTGTGTTAATAAATGCCAAAGATCACAGCCAGGAGCTCCCTGTGATGTCAAGGCTCCCAAGCCAGCCCAGGAAGAGGAGGGGAACTGGCCCCAGAGATCAGCCCATTGATGGAGCTGCAGGGAGGTGTGCAGTGCATGGGGCGGCACTGAGTGCTAAAGGGTTAACAGCTGGTCAGCACAACACTAAAGGCTGAATTTGGGGGTTCTGTAGAACCCCTGGGCCAGGCGAACCCCGCACACATCTGTAAGAGCCGAGCCAGGCCACCCTGGTGCGGGCAACTCCATGACCTGCCAGGAAAGGTGTCCCCAGGACAAAGTGACGCAGGGGACAGGAGGCCAAAGGCAGGACAGCAGCCCCTGGCCATGCAGGGACAGACAGAGGGATGATGGAATGGCCATGGGAGAGGGACATGTGCCATCTCCTGCAAGCTGGGGCTCTGGGCAAGAGGCTGGTGACGGTGTTTGGGCTTTGGGGACTGCATAAGCAGAGCAGTCCCCGTGACCTGGGCCACATCCTGAATCTTCTCTGCTGAATCTTCTCTGCTCAACCAGGAGCGGGGAGGGACCGGGGTGGGCTCTTTGTTAGGGTGATTTGGGGGCTGGTGGCATGCAGGGGCCTCTGAGTCCCCCAAAGGGCACCTCTCCAGAAAGTAAAGGTGAAGGGCCAGAGCTGGCAAGCACAGCCATGGCAAGGGGTCCTGGGCATTGCCAACG
>NW_010397512.1:17359-17682 GCF_000710305.1 Buceros rhinoceros silvestris | reverse complement strand
AACGGCCTCGGCTCACTCCGCCGGAGCTGTCAGGAGAGCTTAGGACACGATTTGCCTGACCAAACACAGGTGCCTCTTCAAGGAGAAGATGAAACACAGCTGGACTCTGCTTCCTACAGCTCCCCCAGCTCTGCAGCAGCTCCTGGGAAGGCGCAAAGATATCCCCCATTTAGCAGGGGGACTGCAAGAACATCTTGCAGGGCGTCTGTGGGGCTGGCACTTCCTGATGGGCTGGGGGATGAGGGAGAGTTCGTACCCAGAGTGATGCTGTGGGTGCTGGAATGTCCGAGGGAGATGCTGGGCACCCAGCAGAGAGCAGCCAG
>NW_010397512.1:10637-17255 GCF_000710305.1 Buceros rhinoceros silvestris | reverse complement strand
TCCGAGGGAGATGCGGGGCCCCCAGCAGAGAGCAGCCAGGGGCACCCGGCACTTTTGGCATCTCCACCCCCGTGTCGCTCAGCCATGTGGGTGCCTGCCCTCGGCAGCCTCCAGCCCTGCCGCACCATAACTCCCCTCACTCCCTGCTGCCAGCTGAGGGAATGTGAAGATTAAAATAAAACAAACCAGGCTCGTTAGGGGCATGGCTAACAGCTAATGAGCTCCATCAATCACGCCTGGATGGCTCATGGACAGCAAACAGGCACTTTGCACTTTCCCACTCCATCCTGCGCATTGCCGGGGCCGGAGCACTCTCGAAAGATCAGTGTTTCCCAAAAATACAGCTGACACCTGCAATACACCCTGTCCCACAACCGTGGCCGCTGCCCACAGCTCCAGCTGCCTAAATAAACCCCCACGGTGCAGGCAGCTCCCGGCTGTCCCACGGCCCGGAAGGGAGGTCAGGGCTGGCAGGAGATGGGGGACAGGGAGAGACCCCAAACCAGGGGCTCAGGGCAAAGGAGAAACCCAGAGATGGCACTTGTAGGGCAGGAGCTGCGGAGAGCCAAAGGAGAAATGTCTAGATCTAGCAAGGAGATACGGGAAGGAGAAAAGTGAATGTGGCATCTTTGTAGTTTTCCTTTGGGCTTCTGCAAAGGTGAGAAACAGCAGGAAGAGGAATAACACGAAGCCAGACCTCTGAGCTCCTTCTGATACTGGAGCCTGGCAGCTGCCAGAGCCACCTCAGAGCACCCGGACACCCTGCCTGCGTGGCACGGACACCCCTGTCCCGGCATCCCCATTCTATCCGGGCTGTGACACCCCAGAGCCACCTCTAGTGTCTGCAAAGGACGAGTACCCTGTCGGGTGCTCACTGGGAGCGCCGTGGGCGAGCGGGGGCTGCAGATGTTGCCGCGTTGGCTGGAAGCTAATGTCTCTATCGATGAACGTCACGGACTGGGGACAGCCCTGCCTGCCACTTCGTGTCCCATCCCCTCTGACTCCTACAAACCCTTGTGGCTCTGAACCTAGACCCCAAACCGTCACCTGGGTGGTGGCATGTCCCAGGGCTGGTCCTGAGTCCCCATGTCCCCTCTCAATGCAGGTCGAGGCATCGCTGGAGGAGCAAAACTTCACGGAGCTGTGGGGGAAAAAAGCCAAGGAGGTCTTCGGCAGCATATGGAGCAACTTCAGTGACCTGCAGCTGAGGAAAATCATCGGCTCCATCCAGACCCTGGGACCCTCCAACCTGCCGCTGGAGAAGAGAGAACAGGTAGGCGAGATGCCAGCTGAGCCCTGGACCTTGCTGGGGTGCTGCAAAACCCCTTAAAGGGACCTTTCTCAAACCTCCAGGCTCTGTTGCTGGCCCATTGCCCCTCCATCACATTCCGGAGGGCTTCTCTGTGAGGAGGGTGCTATCTCCAGGGGATTCAGGGTGCCTGCTGGCCCCGTTATCCAGCCCTGATCTCATCTTGGAGGTATCCCAGTGGGAACTGGAGATTTCCTGCTTACACAGAACAGCCTTGGACGTCACCTGGAGACCAGCCAGGCTCAACCCCTCAGGCTCTTTGGTGATGCAGCCCACTGATAAAGCAGGGCTGCTGCAGCCACCCAGCTCCTGAGCCCTCCCGGTGAGCCCAGAAGGGCTGTGGTGGGCCTCGGGCGTGTTCTGCCCTAGGGACATCGGGACATCCTGAACCTTCCCTGTCATGGTGCTGAGCTTTCAGGGCATTTTACCTAAATGCAATGTGATTTCAATTTCCGTGCATAAAAGTGTTGCCCAGGCTGAGTGGCTGACAGCCACTCGCCTCTGCACGTGCACAGGGATGCTGGCACTGCCATCCCCTCCAGCCGGCCCATGGCTACCTGACAGCCCTATCCACCAAAACCCGGGAAGAGCCCGGAGACACAGTCCTTTCCAGAGAAGAGTCAGCCCTGGTTCCTTCCAGGAAACCCCACCCCTGCCTCTACCAAATAACAGCGAGACATCTGCCTGCACATCAGCCGTGACTCACCCGTCCCTCGGCAGGTCCATACCTCAGCCACCACCATCCCTGTCTCCATCCCCTCTGCCCCAACGGAGCAGAAGAATGGGAGCGGAGAGAGGGGCAGAGCAGAGGAATTTCCTTCCCTGGGAATGGGCTCCCCAGGCAGGTTCCAGGAAACCTCCTGTTGCTATTGTTTGCTGTTCTGAAGTTCTCAGAAATAGATAAGCAGCCCCGCTAACAAAGAGCTTTATAAATAGCTCTGCTCTGGGACACCGCGAGCGCTTACGTCACGTTCAAGAGGGGTTCGTCAAGCGGCTGTGCGCAGGTTGTCTGTCCCATAGAGCCTCCCTGCTCCCACCATGTGAAGGGTGTAAAACTCTGAGTGATAACACACTTCTCTCACCAAAAACGCGCTGTGTAAACACAGTGATCCCCCTCCACATCCTCCTAAACACACACACTCCAGAGCTGGCAAGTCTGTAGATCCCTCCTGAAGGGCCATTCCCATCCCCTTCCAAGCCCCAACGTCTTTTCCTTCCCCTCAGTACAACACCATCCTGAGCACCATGGACAGAATCTACTCCACGGCCAAGGTGTGCCTGCCCAACAACGGTACCTGCTGGGACCTGGAGCCAGGTATGGCCCTTGTCCCTCTGCCCCTGCGGGGTGCTGAGCACCCCATGGCCATGAGTTTGTCCTGGTCTCCACATCCCCAGTGGGTTGGGGTTGGCAGGACACACTCGTGTTCATCAGGGCTGACCTGGGGTGAGGGTGGGTATTTGGGTCTGGCGCAATGCTGGTGGCACCACTGCCGAGCTGCTGTGGGTTGTGACCTTGTCCTACCCCTCTCTCATGTCCTACTTGTCCCCTCTGTCCCAGACATCTCAGATATCATGGCCACCTCCCGCAGCTACAAGCAGCTGCTCTACGCCTGGGAGGGGTGGCACAACGCTTCGGGCAACCCACTGCGTGCCACGTACGAGGAGTTCGTGAAGCTGAGCAATGAGGCCTATAGGATGGATGGTACAAACGGGATGGGGAGATGCAGGAAGTGGTCAGGGATCCAGGTGGGAACTGAGGCAATGGGGTGCCCTGCTGCTCTCCCCATCCCACACGCAGCCAGGCACCCAACTTCCATTTCTCTCGTGCCAGCACCTTGAGGAAGGGGCAAAAATCTACTGCTGTCTGATGGTGCAAGCTCTTGGGGATGGGTGGGGGGCAGCCCCTGGACCATCCCCAAGTGCCATCACTGCCTCCCTGGCAGGATACAGCGACACAGGCAGCTACTGGCGCTCCTGGTACGACTCAGCCTCCTTCGAGGATGACCTGGAGGACATCTACAAACAGCTGGAGCCGCTCTACCTCAACCTGCACGCCTTCGTCCGGAGGAAGTTGTATGACTACTACGGCCCCAAATACATCAACTTGAAGGGTCCCATCCCTGCTCACCTCCTGGGTAAGAGGAGGGACCCCACCCCAGCCTGTGCCCAGGGGTGCTAGTGGGATCAAAGTGGTACACACAGGGCCGCAGTGGGACAGGGAGCTCCCAGTTATCACTGTATTTCTCTTCTTCCCGACATACCACCAGCTCTGCTCCAGCTGTTTTCTCTCCTCAGGCAACATGTGGGCTCAGCAGTGGAACAACATCTATGACATGATGGTCCCCTACCCCGAAAAGCCCAACCTCGATGTCACAAGCACCATGGTGCAGCAGGTGATGGGCAGAGGGACTCACTGGTGGCAACAGGGGGGCAAAAACTGGGGGTGTTGGCCAAGGCTTGCGCATAACATTGACCCCATGTGAGTGGCTTCTCATACCTGCAAAGAGGACAGTGGAAAAGCCGTGTCTGGGAGGGGAAGGGACAAAGAATTTCCTCCACTCCCTCTCTGGCAATGACCAAAGAGGCAAAGAGGAAGGACAGTGAGGTGGGATCGGTGCCAGTCCCCAGCTTGGGGGCTGTGACCACGCCATCACACAGCTCCAAGCCCTCCTGCAGCATCAGCCCTGCTCCCCTTTCCTGTCCATGCTGGGCACCAGCCGCAATGTTCAGTGGTTCTTAGGAATGTTCACCCCATTTCTGGTACCAGGGCTCCCCATCAAGGTGAAAGGGGCAGGACCCTGGTCCTTTAGAAGGACCCACCTCATACCCACAGTGCTGGGAGAGCATCAGAGGCAATGTCCACGGCATGGGCAGCCCCTTTGGCAGCCCCTTCCTCAGCTGTAACCTACTGCCTGCTGCCCACCAGGGCTGGAATGCCACCCACATGTTCCGGGTCTCGGAGGAGTTCTTCACCTCCCTGGGGCTGCTGGAGATGCCCCCCGAGTTTTGGGAGAAGTCCATGCTTGAGAAGCCAACAGACAAGCGGGAGGTGGTGTGTCACGCTTCAGCCTGGGACTTCTACAACCGCAAGGACTTCAGGTGCGTGGGAGTGTGCATGGCCCAAGGGCTACAGGGTGACCCTCCTCCATACTCCTTGGTGGTCACCACTTTGGGTACCCTCAGCTTGGCCATGCAGACCAATCTGTCACCTTCTGGGGTAAGGTCTTGGGGCACTATGCTGCCCTGCCTTTTCCTCCAGTGGTTTTTTCCCCTACCCCATGGGTTGCGGCCACCTTCTCAGCGTCCTTCTCATCGAGGGGGTGCACAGGCACTGGCATGCCTCACCCAGCTCAGGCCACGGTGTGTTTTCACCCGGCAGGATTAAGCAGTGCACAACGGTGACCATGGAGCAGCTATTCACGGTGCACCATGAGATGGGCCATGTCCAGTACTACCTGCAGTACAAGGACCAGCCCGTCTCCTTCCGCAGTGGGGCCAACCCTGGCTTCCATGAGGCCATTGGTGATGTCATGTCCCTGTCTGTCTCTACCCCCAACCACCTCAAGAAGATCGGTCTCCTCAGCAATGCCACCGAGGACACAGGTATGGCAGCAGCCTTGGGGAGTTGCCTGGAGGGCTCAGGCACTGCCTGTGGCAACAGGAAGGGTTTGGCACATGCCAGGGTGGGCTGCAGTCTGGCCACGCAGCCCAAAGCAGGCAAGACCCCATGGCCAATGCGAGCCTTTCACCTACACTTGGTTCCTTGCCTCCATGGGTCCATGTAGGAGATGTCTTGTCTCCATGGGTCCATGCACGGCCCCTTCTTGGCTCCTTGGGTCCATGTAGGACCCTTCATGGCTCCATCCTCTTCACTCCTGAGAGCAGGATGGATGCTCTCCAGAGCTTATCTGTGCCCTTTCCTTCACCATCAGAGCCCTAAACCTGGAAACAGCATCTTTGTGCTTGATCGGTTTTGACCTTTCCAGCGTTCCCCCCTCCCTCGCCAATAGACATCCAGCCCAGGAGCTCCCGGTGTAGCTCTGTGGAGGTGGCACTCAGCGCTTAGGTGCACAGTCATGAGGACAGTCAGGGGGTGACATATCTGCCTGACAGCCAGCGCAGTAGAGGAGGACTTGTCACCGCAGGGCACTGCCCGGCTTGGCAAGAGTCTCTCCCCCTGTCCAACGTCTCTCGGCTGACACGTCAAAGCAGACGGCGGCGGAGGAAACGGAGCGTTCACAGACTCCTGCCACAGGCAGCTGCTCTGCGGAGGAGGGACAGTCCCGGGAACCCCTGCCTTGTCATTAAACATGTTTCATGACGGGGAAGCCATCGCAGCCGCCAAGAGCGTTGGGCCGATGCTGCATAAACACCATGGAGCAGATGGTCCCTGCCTCAAGGCATCGCTGTCCAACTAACCAGCCCTTGGCAGCGGTGCCACCACAGTGATGGCAGCCAATAGCCCCTCGGGGCAGCGCTGCCAACCCCTCTCTGATCCCACAGCTTCAGCTGGGTTTCTAGCAGGTCTTTCTCCAACCTTCCTTCCCCAGTTTCTTTGAGGCAGTGGGAAAAGCAGAGGGTCACCAGCCCCTGTGCTCCTCACGATATGGTGGTGGCTGTCCTAGAGCTGACTCTGGTTCTGGGTCTAAACCGTGAATCACCTTGGCAGTGGTGTGACAGACCTGCAGATCAAACCCCCTTCACCCTGAGGCCCCAGGTTGAACGTGTGAAGAGAGAACCATTAGAGTTACACTCACCAAAGACCTTCTCACTCTGAGAGCCAGGCTGAAGGGAAGGGGACACCACACTTGTCACTCGCATTGGCCTCACTCAGTAAAAAGGCACGTGTTGCCCTAAGCAGGAGCTGTATCTAAAGAAACCTCCTGTGTCCTACAAAGCCTTCTCTGGGGAGCAAAATTACGTGTCTAAATGCTGGTCCCATTTCTCATCCAGATCTGCTCACCCTCTTGCCCACAAAAAGTCTAGTGGCCATAGTGCTGCCCAGCCAGACTCCTCCCCAACCTGGTTCAGGCTCTGTTTCACGCAGAGAGCAACATCAACTACCTGCTGAAGATGGCCTTGGAGAAGATTGCCTTCCTGCCCTTCGGCTACCTCATCGACCAGTGGCGCTGGAATGTGTTCAGTGGCCGCACACCCCCGAACCGATACAACTATGACTGGTGGTATCTGAGGTGAAAGACAGTCACCAAAGGTGGATGGGGGTGTGGAAACGAGGGGTGTGCAAGAAAGGAAGGCAGGAAAGAAGAAAGGAAGGAAAAAAGGAAAAAGTGGCCATGGAGATGGCTGGA
>NW_010397512.1:10133-10487 GCF_000710305.1 Buceros rhinoceros silvestris | reverse complement strand
TGGATGGGTGGGGGGATGGGGGGATGGGGGATGGATGGAAATACATGGAAGCACACTCTAACTGAGCAGATTTCTTCAGCACTGTGCCTTCCCTTCCCATTCCCTGCTTTGGTTTTTCTGACCCCTTATTTCCATGCTCACACTCTCATCCTCTGTTGTCTGCAGAGCCAAATACCAGGGTATCTGCACTCCGGTTTCAAGGAATGAAAACAACTTTGATCCTGGAGCAAAGTACCACATCCCTGGGAACACCCCTTATATCAGGTAGAAGAGGTGCTGGCAAGGGCATGGAGGCTTGGGGAGGGGGGGGAGTGGGGGCTCAGCTCTGCCGGGAGGGGCTGGGAGGGCTTGTTC
>NW_010397512.1:6180-10076 GCF_000710305.1 Buceros rhinoceros silvestris | reverse complement strand
GCTCAGCTCTGCTGGCAGGGACTGGGATGCATTGCTCCTGCTCAAGACACAGAGACCATCCAATGTTGGGCACCACAAGTGGTGGGGAGCTGATACGTGGCTGGGTGCCTTCCCCCACGCCTGCTTCCGTTTGTCCCCAGCACCCACCTTCACGGGCTTCCTTGGCAGGTACTTTGTGAGCTTCATCCTCCAGTTCCAGTTTCACAAGGCGCTGTGCCAGGCGGCCAACCACACCGGTCCCCTGCACACCTGTGACATCTACATGTCCAAAGAGGCTGGAGCCAAACTCAGGTGGGGACAGAGGAGGGTCGGGACAATCGCCACGGGCAGATGTGTGCGTGGAAGCTGATGGTGTGCAAAGGAAGGAAAGAAGAAAGGAAGGAAGGAAAAGTGGCTATGGAGATGGCTGGAGAAATAGCTTTGCAGATGGATGGATGGATGGATGGAAATACATGGAAGCACTGGGGTGGGGTGAGTGGTCCTCACCAGAGTCCTGCTATTGCCCCTGTCATGACCTCCCACCCAGACAAGAGGTCACTAAAGCAGTTTTGGTTCCTATTGACTCCCTGAGTTAAGAGATGCATGACTATGTGATGAGGAGTCCTCAGTCCCCACATGCAGGACAGATGGGGCCTTCAGTTCCCAAGTTCGTGTCCCACTCAAGAACAGCATCTTCAACCCTTGTGATGCTGAGATACTACCACTACTCCTCCCCCATCCACCCTCTGGCCTCATGCTGGCTCTTCCCTGTCTCCGCAGGGAAGTGTTGAAAGCTGGATCTTCCAAGTCATGGCAGGAAATCCTGTTCGCCCTCACCGGCACAGATAAGATGGACGCTGGGGCCCTCCTGGAGTACTTCAGTCCTGTCACTGAGTGGCTTCAGGAGCAGAACAACAAGAGCAATGAGGTGCTGGGCTGGCCAGAGTTTGACTGGCGTCCCCCTATCCCTGAAGGCTACCCTGAAGGCATTGGTAAGGCTGCAGCTCCCTCCTGGGGCTGGGGAGAGGCAGGACAAGGTCTCCCAAGGGGGGAGACTAACCCTCGGGCAGGACAGTGCTTGAGGGAAGGCTCTGCTGGGTGGGGGCAGGTCTGCACGGCAGGGAGGAGAAATAGCCAGAGATCCATGTGGAGTCCCACGGGGTGTTGCTCCTCAGAAAGCAGGTGCCGTTAGCCAACTCCTTGACCGACTGCGGTCTGAAGTTGTGGCCCCGCCACTGTGATAATGCCATCAGACCTGGCGTGACACGTCATCTGTTTTCAGCTGCATCGCTTCTGCCCACATGCAGCCAATCCTGTCATCTGATTCCCCATCCAATGGGACACCCCAGCAGTGCTTCTCTGTTCCCATTTCTTGGCTCAACCTGCTCCCAATTTGTGGCATCCGTCAATGGACCTGCAGTTCTAGGAAAACCTCAACCATGGCTTCTCCATGGGGTGGTGCTCTTGCAAAGAGGAAGAATTTCCTGACCTTACCCCACCTCTTCCCCCATTTATCTCCTCCTCTAGACAAAATAGCGGACGAAGCACAAGCTAAAGAGTTCTTGTCCGAGTACAACAGCACGGGCGAGGCAGTGTGGAACGCCTACACCGAGGCATCCTGGGCCTACAACACCAACATCACCGATTACAACAAGAACATCATGGTATGGGAGTGACCCTGGGGCTGTGTGGGGAGAGGCAAGAGCCAAGGCAGGCAGCTAGTACCCTGGGCACGTTTCAGATGAGCTCTGGAAACCAGGGCAAGGGGTAATGTTCTTACCCAGGAGGTGCCTTTTCCGTGAAAACCCTCGTCATGCCTCCCCATAAGAGCAGCCATGGGGAGGTTATCAGTCATGGCACGCTAGGTGGTGCTTCCAGTGATGGACTGTGTCTCAGGGATCACCTCAGAGTAACTCCTCTCTGCCCCCTCCCGTCCTTGCAGCTGGAGAAGAACTTGGCCATGTCCAAGCACACCCTTGAGTATGGCATGAGGGCCAGACAGTTTGACCTCTCCGAATTCCAGGACGAAAGTGTCATACGCATCCTCAAGAAGCTGAGTGTCGTTGAGAGGGCAGCCCTGCCTGAGAGCGAGCTGAAGGAGGTGAGCTGCAAGGGGACAGAGCAGGATGAGGAGTCCCTTGCTACTACCATGTGTGGAGACACTGGTTTCTCCCAACTTCTAGGAAATGCCACTGGGCAGCCACTCCCTGCCCTTTAACAAGGTGATAGTTTGCTACCTTCTACACAAAGCCGTGATCTTTGACCCCAGGATTTTCCACCCAAAAGTTTGCCTGTCCCAGGCTGCAGTGGGGCCTGGCTTCTTGGGTGGCAATGACATGTTTTCTGCTGGCCCAAATCCCTCCTATATTGACCCCACTTTGCCTTCATTTGTGGTCACACTTGGTCCTGGAAGGGACCAGGGGAAAACATCTGAGAACCTCTCAATGGGCTTTGACAATCCCCAGGAGCAGGAGCAAGGATAACCAGCTCACATGATCTGATTTTCTTTGCAGTACAACACCCTCCTCTCAGATATGGAGACCACTTACAGCGTAGCCAAGGTCTGCAGGGAGGACAAAACCTGTCATCCCCTGGATCCCGGTAAGATCTGGTGTATCAGCATGTCAGGCCCAGAAAGGAGGGATTTTTAACAGGGACGTGGTGAAAGGTCTTGAAAAGGCCTTCCCACCTTCTCTGTGATGGCCCCTCAGCAGCACGTTGGGTCTAGCACCGTGGTGTCAGTTCAGCCCATCCAACAGCATCACTGACTTCATTGTTCTCCCTTCAGACCTCACAGACATCATGGCCACCTCAAGGGACTATGATGAGCTCCTCTTTGCCTGGAAGGGCTGGAGGGATGCTTCTGGGAAGAAGATCAAGAACAACTACAAGAGATACGTGGAACTGAGCAACAAGGCAGCTGTGCTCAATGGTCAGTGTCCTGCTCCCTCAGAGACCCACTATGGTCTTAGCACCCTGTGAGCAGAGGATTGGGCTGGTCATCCAACCCAGGGCCAAATATGGAGGGTGTAGAGGTCCCACCAACTCCCATGAGAACCTCTGCCTCATAGATGTGGAGAGACCTGGAGGGCCTGAGCAGCAAGACAGACTGTTGTCCAAGAGGGCAGTGTCTGACAGCTTCTGCTCTTGCCCTACCACAGGTTTCACAGACAATGGGGCCTACTGGAGATCGCTGTATGAGACACCCACCTTCGAGGAAGATCTGGAGAGGCTGTACCTGCAGCTGCAGCCCCTGTACCTCAACCTGCATGCCTACGTACGCCGAGCCCTGTACAAGAAGTATGGAGCAGAGCACATAAACCTACAGGGTCCCATCCCTGCTCACCTGCTAGGTAAGAGCTCTGCTCAAGCGGGGCTGTGTCTCCCACAGGGGACAGTTTGCTCCAAGTCATGCCGAGAGGGGAGGCTGGCCTCTGTTAAGCTCTGGCTGAAGGGCCAAGGCCCCAGGAGATGGGCCTGAGAGGCGAGTCTGCCTCAGGAAAGGGCAACACACTCGGCATGACTTGGGCTCTCCTGCACGGACCGGCTCCTGATTGCACCGCCCTTGTGCAGGCAGGACAGGGACCGGGCGGAGTGACCCGCCCCGCGCAGGAGTCGGCAGTAACCGACTTGCTCTTCTCTCTCTGTCTCCCTCCTGCCATGTGTTGTCCTCCTGTGCTTCCCAGGCAACATGTGGGCCCAGTCATGGTCCAACATTTTCAACCTGGTGACACCTTTCCCAGATGCCACCAAGGTGGATGCCACCCCAGCCATGAAAAAACAGGTCAGTGCTCTCCCGGGCTGCTCTGGAGAAGCCCCTTGTGCCCCAGCACACTTTGGCTGTTGCCACCACCTCTGTTGCCAAATCCTCTGGTGCTGCCAAAAACGTCCGTGCCTCATCCATATTATCTACCCAC
>NW_010397512.1:3700-6135 GCF_000710305.1 Buceros rhinoceros silvestris | reverse complement strand
CCTTGTGCCCCACCCCCCTTTGGCTGTGGCCACCACCTCTGTTGCCAAATCCTCTGGTGCTGCCAAAAACGTCCGTGCCTCATCCATATTCTCTACCCACCTGGGTATGCCAAGGGCTGGATCCAGCTCTACTTGCCCCAAAAGGTCTCCCCTGCCCAGAGGAACAAGGCTGTTCCCTGGCCCCCATCCTTCCCAGCACCCCCAGCATCACCCATTGCTCCTCCCCAGGACCTCTGCCTGCTCTCTCCCCAGGGCTGGACACCCAGGAAGATGTTTGAAGAGTCGGACCGTTTCTTTACCTCTCTGGGCCTCATTGCCATGCCACAGGAGTTCTGGGACAAGTCCATGATCGAGAAACCAGCAGATGGGCGGGAGGTGGTGTGTCATGCCTCGGCCTGGGACTTCTACAACCGCAAGGACTTCAGGTGCCCATGGGGAGCAAGTGGTGGCCCCAGCTGACATGACGCTGGTGCGGATAGCAATGTCTTAGTAGAATAAGGACCAGTGGCCCGATGCCACCACAGTGTGTCTTGCCCTATGGCTGTGGCAGCCCCACTCTGGCATTGCCACTAGCGCCCAAGATGCAGGCATTGCTGGCAGGAGCTCCCACGGAGAATGGAGGGTAATCAAGGCCTTCCCTGCCATGGAGAATGGAGAAAGCAGTGAACAGGGACAGCGAATGGGCACAGGCAGCAGGACATGCAGGAGAAAACAGAGACCAACCCAGTGGAGTAGGACCAGCCCAGACTGGCATCGGAAGTGGGGTGGGGGCATGTGGGAAGGAAGGCCAAAGGGGAAAGCGGCTCAAGGGGGCGTGATCATTCCTGGAGACTTTCACCCCAGCATTGCCCTCCCTTCTCCCCCTATCCCACATGTCCTGGTCCAGGATCAAGCAGTGCACCGTGGTAAACATGGACGACCTAATCACAGTCCACCACGAGATGGGCCATGTCCAGTACTTCCTGCAGTACAAGGACCAGCCCATCTCGTTTCGTGATGGGGCCAACCCTGGCTTCCATGAGGCCGTCGGGGATGTCATGGCCTTGTCCGTCTCTACCCCTAAACATCTGCACAGCATCAAACTGCTGGACCAAGTCATGGACAACGAAGGTGAGCTGGCAGGGGTGGATTTGCATGCATGGAGGGGACAGGACCTGGGGGGGACACTCTGCTCTTGGGCAGAATGACCCATACAGGGTGGAGAGGTGGGTACAGCACTGCCTTGCTCACACCTTCCCACCCTGGGCAGAAAGTGACATTAACTACCTGATGAGCATTGCCCTGGACAAAATCGCCTTCCTGCCCTTCGGGTACCTCATGGACCAGTGGCGCTGGAAGGTGTTTGATGGGCGGATCAAGGAGGACGAGTACAACCAGCAGTGGTGGAACCTCAGGTGTGCTTGAATTCAGACTCCTCTTTGGTGCAAGGGCCTTGGCCATCATCCCACCGGGTGCTCTCTCTCCTTCACGTTGGCTGCAACAGGACATGATGGGATACACAGCACCTCGCACTGTCCTCACCCTGCTCTGTCCCCTCCCAGCTTACCCCACTTTCTCCTTCCTATGCTGGGTTAACTCTCCCTCTCTGGCCCAGGATGAAGTACCAGGGTTTGTGCCCACCAACACCAAGGTCTGAGGATGACTTTGACCCCGGGGCGAAGTTTCACATCCCTGCCAACGTCCCCTATATCAGGTGAGCAAGCGGGGCTGGGGCTGGAGGGACACCACTGGGACACAGAAGCAGGATCTCCTGCTCAGACGCCAGTGATGGCACCTTGATTCATGGCCGGTGGGATGGTACCATGGGTGGTGGCACTATCTTGAGGGTGCTGGGCAGCTCCAGAGACCACCACAGAGCCTTGGAGAGGAAGGCTGGATTTGGGGACATTCCTCCCTGTCCAAGGAGGACAGAGTCGTCTGCTCAGGGAGCCACAAAACACGTGTTGAAGGAGAAACAGCATCAGCAGGTTGGACTGAGCTGATGCAGGTGGAGCTCCAAAGCCAATGATGCTCCTCCAGCCTGGGAGGGTGCAACCAGGGGATGAGGAGAGCCACAAGCCCTCTTGCACAGCCTCTTGTAGGGCCCATTGCCATGTTCTCACCCCTTTCCACATCCCACCAGGTACTTTGTCAGCTTTGTGATCCAGTTCCAGTTCCACCAGGCGCTCTGTGAGGCAGCCAACCACACCGGTCCCCTGCACAAATGTGACATCTACCAGTCCCTGGAGGCTGGGAGGATCCTGGGGTAGGTTGTGTGGACAGGGCAGGGCAGAACCAAGAACTTTATGTCCTCAAATACCTTAGAGCCAGCCCAGCAAGACAGGAGGCAACACAGCCCCGCTCATCCATCGCCTCCCCACCCCAGCATGGGGCACTCTGGGCCCTGGCCCTGGAGTGCCGGGGGTCCCCGGGCAGGGGGTTCCCGGGCAGGAGGT
>NW_010397512.1:0-3584 GCF_000710305.1 Buceros rhinoceros silvestris | reverse complement strand
TCGGGCGGGGTGCGGGGGTTGTGTTTGCAAACGCAGCCCCTAGATGGTAGCTGGGACCCTGGCAGGTGGAAAGCTCCCCCCACCCCTCCTCCTACTCCTCCTCCTCCTCCTCCTCTGTCCCCTGTTCCTTAGGGAAAACAACCCCCTCGCTTTAAGAAAAGCACCTGCAGAATTAACCCTTTCACCCAGGAACTGCTCTGCACCAGGCAGGATGCACTGGAGGGCTTTAATCCATGTAAACCTCCCCTTTCCCCCAAGAAAACCTCCTTCCCTGTGCTCTGGGCTGGCAGCCCTGCAGTGCTGGGGACACAGGCTGTGCCCGGGGATGATGATACCAAGAGCCCCAAGCCCTGGGGAAAAGGAAAGGGCTGGTGGCCAAGCGGGCAATGCGGAACCCACTGGAGCTGATTTCTTCTGCCACAGGGATGCCCTGAAGCTGGGTTTCAGCAAGCCGTGGCCTGAAGCCATGACGCTCATCACAGGGCAGCCCAACATGTCAGCTGATGCCCTTATGACCTACTTTCAGCCACTCATGACATGGCTGGTGAAGGAGAATGAGAAGAACGGGGAGGTCCTGGGCTGGCCTGAGTACAGCTGGACTCCTTACGCAGGTATGCAGGGCTTGGTCAAGCACAGCAGCTCTGTGCTGGGGTGGAGCTCAGCCCTCACCAGGGCCAGGATGGGGCATGTGGAGGAGACGGAGCTATCTTGGTGTCTCTTGGCCACCACAAAAACCACAGGGTGTGTTTGGATGCTTTTCCTTGATTTCCTGTGGAGCTCTGTCTAAAGGGGACAGGGCATTCAAGAGACCAGCAAAAGGAAAGCTCACGACCCAACACACCGCCAGCACTAACCATGTCCCTCTTTTCTCCATTTTCCAGCCCAGGCTAGGTCTGACCAAACTGATTTCCTGGGCATGTCGCTGACCAGCAAACAAGCCACAGCAGGCAGCTGGGTCCTGCTCGCCCTGGCACTCGTCTTCCTCATCACCACCATCTTCTTAGGTGTCAAGTTCTCCTCAGCCAGGAAAAAGGCCTCCAAATCCAGCTCAGAAATGGAACTGAAATAAGGCAGCCATCAGCGGAGGAGCACGGACAGGGTGCAAGCATGGGCATTTGGCCAGGCTGGCAGCGAGGCCGTGGGCACATTTGCCAGCAAAGCCATGGGTTTTCACAGCCCAGGACTCCTCTCTCCAATCAGGTCCAGATGTTTTTTTTCCACTATGCAAGAGCCAAAGCAGGAAAGAACTATTTATTTGTCAACGTCTGCATCAGGGGAAAAAGGTGGCACCGGCAGGTACGGAGCCATCACAAGCTGCCCCTCTGCCCAGGGCTGGGAGCCGGTCCAGCCTGGGCACCCACCAGCCATCTCCGACCTGTGAGCAAAGCCACAGAGACTCTGAGTGACAGTGGGCAGTTTGGGGAGGGACGGAGTATGTTCCCACCCCCAGTTTGCCTGCTGCCAGGCTGTTTGATTGCATGGATGAAAAATAAACCCATGTCTTGTCACCCTCAGCGCAGCAGGTCTGCTCCTTCTTGCGGGCGGGCTGGCATCTCAGTGGGCTGGGGCTCTCAAGCAGGAGAGCTGCCATCGCAACCCAGTGCAAATACAAATCACTGGGGACCAGCCTGCCTTTGGGGACACACCTGCAGCACCCATCAGGAAAGCTCAGCATCCCTTTGCAGCATCTCCATCCTCCCCTAAACCATGGCTCCCATCACAGCCAACAGCTCGTGGGTTCATCGTGCAGCACGTGCCTAAGGAAGGATCTGAATTGGGGCCAGCGTTCCCTAAAGTCCAGTCCTGGACTGTTCAAAGGGTTGGGGAGGTCACCAAGCCCAAGCTGGGACAGGGCTGGAGCTCGCGACGGCTGTGGCAATGACATGCATTTACGTAAGAGCTGGGGGAGCTCCGAGGTCAGCGATTGCCTCTCACCATCCAGCTCCTGATTATCTTGGGATCAGCCATGCTTGAGACACCCCCCCGCTCCCCAGCCCTGTCTTTCTTCTGCTTCTGTAAATAAAACTTCGTATTTGTTCTGCAGTGATTAGGTGCAAAACTAATCCCAGGCTGGGGATTATTGCAGCCTTAAAGAGCCGAGATCTGCTGCAGCCAGGAGCGGCAAGGGAAATGAGGGGATCTGGGATGACCCACCCACGCCCCTCCCATCTGATGGCCACTGCCCTCGGTCGTGTCTTACACGGGGAAACTGAGGCCTGGAAGAGGCTCACTGCACCCGGGAGAGGAGCAGAAGGCAGGTGTCTGCCCGCCCACGCCTGGCCTGGGTTTTTGTTTGCTTTCAGTCTTCCTCCAAGCACAGCACACAGCACACCCACGAGGAGGTGAAACTCTGACCGCTCGACTTTCTGCCACAATCCCCGGAGCTGGAGAGCATTCACCCCAGACGCCTGCACTCACCCCGTGTCCTTCCCACGGCCACATCCTGATGCATCTGCTTTATATCCCAGCACACTGGGCACCCTCGTCTCCCCCCTTCCCGGCAGCAGAGACCTGGCACGGTGAGAGCTGGGTTTGAAGCCAAGTGTATTTTCAGCCTGGGAAAGCAGTCTGGTGCAGGTGGGCTCCATCCAGCTCAGCTCCTCATTGGTAATTTGGAGCCCCCTGGCTGCTTTCTGAGCTATTAATGGAGGAAAAGGTGTCTCCAAGGTCATCAAGATCCTATAAGGTTCATGAAAATGTCTTTCTGGAGGAAAAAATCCAAGCCATACTGAACACTCTCAGTGAGGGACTGCAGCACAAGCTCAGCCCTAATTAGACATCAGAGAATCTACATAGGGGCTGAATCTGTCTTCAGTTGGACACTTGACAAGCTACAAAGGTGAGCGATGGTACTGAGCTGTGGCCTCCTGCTCAGAGAATCCAAGACCACAGTCCATCCAGAAGACAGGATGGTGACCAGCTTACCTTCAGCACAGGTCCAGGGTCCATGAAACAGACGAGATGGGGTTGGACACCACGTTACCTTCAACATGGGTCCAAGGTCCATGAAACAGATGGGATGGGGTTGGACACCAGGTTACCTCCATCACAGGTCCAAAGTCCACTCGGGAGATGGGGCTGGACACAAGGTTATGGGCAATCCAGCCCAGTGGCAGGCTCAGGGTCCCACCTTGAGCTGACGTGGAGCTGCAGGGCCATGGGCAGGGGTCTAGCTGAAGCTTTTCAGGGCGGTGAAGGTCTGCTGGTGCTGTGAGGGCTCTGCCAAGCCAGCAGCAGCGTTTCACAAGACACCTTTAAACGGAGCATGATTTCCCTTCCCTGCTGCGATAACATCTGGAGAGATTTTGCTGCCTTCTGGCTCCTGCATCGTGCTTTCGGCTGAAATTAGGAGGCTTAGCGAAATTACTCCCTAAGGAGGCAAAAAAAAAAAAGAAAAACCCCAACACGTAAAGGCAGAAAAAAGGCGGAGATTCCCCCTCAATTCACAGAGCTCCTCACTGGGGAGCTCAGGAGGCAGCGGGTACCCCAGGCTTGCGGGGGGCTGCCCCGCACCACCCCGCCTGGGCACGGGGCTCCCAGAGGGGAGATTTGCTTCAAAATCACACAAATTCAAAGCGAAAAAC
>NW_010397511.1:2427-2674 GCF_000710305.1 Buceros rhinoceros silvestris | reverse complement strand
CCAGGAGCACGTGGGAGAGCCAGTTGATCCCCAGAGCCCCCCTACCCCTCCCAGCATCTCCTCAAAGGCAGGAAACGCCCCGGCGGGCGGGAACAAGCCCTGCCTGACAGCGCCAGGCAGCTCAGCTGCAGCGAGGGGCACCCACAGCCACGGCAGGGCAGAAGGAGCCCCAGGAAGGGCGAACTGGGAGGGAAGCCCTCCGGGACAGCGGGGGGGGGTTGGTGCCAGCTCCAGGTCTGTCACTGTA
>NW_010397511.1:1938-2145 GCF_000710305.1 Buceros rhinoceros silvestris | reverse complement strand
TCCTCCAGCTGCGGCTGCTGCTCCTTCAGGCGGGCCAGGGCCTCCTGGATAGAGCCTTCCACGGTGCAGAGCTGCACCTTGTCCCTGCACAGGCAGGACGAGCAGCTGCCTGCCAGGCTGCGGAGACGCTGCTCACCCCCTGCCCAGCAGCCCACCCCGCTCTGCCTCATACCTCTGCACGGTCGCCTGGATGAACTGCTCCATCTC
>NW_010397511.1:1344-1665 GCF_000710305.1 Buceros rhinoceros silvestris | reverse complement strand
GGCCCAGTCCCTGTGAGCTGGGCCCCAGCAACCTGCTTGTTCCCCGGGGCAGGGCAGGGGAGAGCCCTAAACCCAGCTGGGGTCCATGTGTGCCCCTCACTCCTGCCCCAGGCCAGGCCAGCAGAGCCCTGTGGCCGGGTACCTCTCCACGGCGCCATGGACAAGGTGCAGCAGGGCCGTGCAGTCCTTGCCCCCGTTGAAGCCCACGCAGAGCTGGGCCAGGCTGTACCGGTCCAAAGCCTCCTCAATGGTCCGCAGTGCTGCTGACACCTTCTGCCCCAGGGCCGAGCCTGCCGGAAGAGATGGTCGGGGCCTGCCCGG
>NW_010397511.1:700-1016 GCF_000710305.1 Buceros rhinoceros silvestris | reverse complement strand
AGTGCACGCTGCACTCCCAGGGCCTGGTGCCAGCCAGCCCTAGCTGGGATTCTGGGTCCCACCTCTGCAGAATGAAGCCCACTGCAGCTGCAGCACCAGCAGAGCCTCAGCAGCCCCCAACCACCCGAGCCTGCCGGAAGTGATGGTCGGTGCCTGCCCGGGGCTACGGGCCCACAGTACCTCACCCTCCTGGCACGCCTCATCCCCAGACACACCGGGAAGCTGCTGCCTGCACCAAAGTCTGGAGCAAAGAGCGTGTGCGACCTGGAGGCCCGTGCCAGGGGTGGGACAAGGATCCCACCTGCACCGGGGGACC
>NW_010397511.1:0-379 GCF_000710305.1 Buceros rhinoceros silvestris | reverse complement strand
TGCAGCCGCTGTTGAGACGCAGTCTGTCACCAAGGGCACAACAATGCCCGGCGGCAGCTTCTCCATCAAGAAGCGATACGCTTCCTCCAGGTCCTGCTCCGACTCCGAGTCCAGTGTCAGCTTCACGCGGTAGTAGTTATTAGCCCAGTCTGGGTAAGAGCCTAAGTCGACGTGGCCCTGGAAGGTGGCGTTGGCCTGGTCCAGCGTGGGCGCGATGAGGACCTCATCGGCCGCCACGTAGATGGCGCGGGAGTGGAAGCGGGTCTGCTCGCTGCAGAAGAGGTGGGTGAGACCGTCCAGGGCACGCTCCATCAGCGCCGGGACGCCGGGGAAGATGTAGACGTTGCGCACGCTGACCAGCGGGTACTTGAAGGCGCTG
>NW_010397510.1:0-346 GCF_000710305.1 Buceros rhinoceros silvestris | reverse complement strand
GCTATATATAGCCCAAATTGCTGCCTGCAGTTCGTTACTGGCTGTCAGAGCCACTGTGGCCGCGGCGGGCGAGATGGTGTCGCTGGTGGGCTGGGAGGGTGACGTGAGGTTGGGGCATGACGAGGGGGCTGTGGCCACGCTGCGGCGGGGTGTGGGGTCAGGCCCTTGCTGGGGACAGGCTCCCGGGAGCCACCGTGCTGTGCTTTTTCCCTGGTCTCGTGATGCACCCTGGACGAGGCGGGCTGCCGGTGCATCCCTCCCCGGTGCTGGCAGTGTTTCCAGTGTCTTCTCCCTGTGCTGGCGGTGTTTCCAGCGTCGTCACCCCATGTGGCTTCCAGCCTTGTCT
>NW_010397509.1:18034-20302 GCF_000710305.1 Buceros rhinoceros silvestris | reverse complement strand
GTGTCTCACTGGGAACTGGTGCACTGTGAGAGTCCTGCTGGGAGCCAGTGCCTGGCACGTCTCGCTGGAAGCTGGTGTGTTGCGTGTGTCCCGATGGCAGTGGGTGCAGCACGCACGTTCTGGTGACACTCCGTGTGTCACACATTGGCTCTGCCTTGCTGAGACTCCATGTGTTCTGCGCGTACTCCGCTGGTAGCTGGTGCCTTCCACGCTGGCTCTGCCCTGCTGGGAGGTGGTGTGGTGCTCGCGTCCTGCTGGGAGCTGGTGTGTCCCGTGTGTCCCACCGAGAGTCTTGGCACTGCGCGTATTCTGCTGGGAATCAGTCAGTCCCTTGTGTCCCGCTGGGAGCCAGTGCGTCACCAGCATCGTGCCAGCAGTCAGGGCATCAGCAAGGAGCCCTGTCTGGCTGGGAGTCGGTACGTCCGTGTGTCTTGCTGGGAGGTAGTGGGTGCCACGCGTCCCTCTGGCAGTGCGTGCGCTGCCCTCCAGCCCTGCCGTGCCGGGAGCCAGTGCAGCGTGTGCTGCCCGTTCCTCAGGAGCAGCCAGTGAGTGCCACAGGCGCTGCTGGGAGCTGGTGCATCGTGGATGTGCCAGGACTCTGCTTCTTGCTCTTCTGCTCTGCCCCACTAGGAACTGGCATGTCCCAGGCTGGCCCGTCCCTGGAGCAGCCAGCCCGCTGCACGCAGCGTCCCCTCCTCGCTGTGCCAGTCTGTTGCACAGCAGCCCATTCCCCCCGTGGCTCTGCTCTCGTCCAGCCCAGCAGATGTGATCTCCACCCATGACGAGGATCAAGGACACCTGGCCACAGCTGGCTCTGCTGGAGACTTCCTGTTCGCCTGGGCACAGGGATGCTGTGGCACTGTCAGTATTTTAATGAGTTTATTTTAAATATTTGTGGGTCTGAGAATTAAATGGCATTAAATAAACACTCCTCGCATCCTGCCATCCTCTGCCGCTGTTTGCAGGAGCAGTCGCAGGTGACACATGTCTCTCCATGCCTGTCTCGGTGCGGGTGCTGCTATCTGTCTGTCTGTCTCTCTCCTACCCACCATGAGCTGTGCTCTGTGACCTGCCCTGACAGCCTTTCCGTGGTGGCTGGAGCTTTCCCAGCCTTCGGGAGTCTTCTTCACCTGCTCTGCCGGGCGCAGCACCCTGCCCTGCGGAAGCAGTGGTTGCAGGAGAGGGAATGGCTGGCGGTGGCACAGCTGGGCTCAGAGCTGCTGGTCTCCATCTGGGCACACAGAGGAGCGGGGTGCTGGCCGTGTGGTGAGGGTGGATGGCCTCGGTGGGACAGACCCTCTCCACCCAGGGTTGCTCGTGGTGCCGAGTGGGGTTTGGTGGCAGCTGCTACCTCGCCACGTGTGTGCGGTTCCCACACAAGGCGTGCAGACGTCCTGCCCTTCTCCTGCAGCTGCCAGGCTCTATGGCCCTCTCTCAGGTGCCATGGCTCCCCCCAGGGCTAAGAGTCCTTCCCACTGACTCCAGTCGCCAGCTCCCCGTTGCTGTGCCTTGTGTGCCTCAGGGAGCCTCCACGGTCCCCTGCCTGCTCACTCTGCACCTCTAAACAGTTCCTTCTCCACGTCCAGGCCTCTGCTACTCTTGGTGCCTTTCTGATCATCCTGCCTTTCTCTGGCTGGTGGCTGTTTTTTGGGGGATGTGGGACTGAGGTGGGTGGCTCTGCAGAGAGAGATGCTTGGCGGAAGGACGATGCTGTGGGGACTGAGGGTGAGTTCAGCCATTCGATGGTTCTGCAGTTCCTTGGTATAAGGCAGATAATGTGAATTGGAGCCGCCGGCGTGGCTGAGTTGGTGAGCGCTGGCAGCCATCGCGTGATGCTTCCCTCCTTCCCTCTCGCCCTGAGCAGCCATGGTGCGGGCGAGATAGGGGCTCAGGGCTGTTAGTGTGCCTCTCCCTCTTCAGAGCAGCTGTCTCAGGCTCCCTGCAAGCACAGGAAGAGGCATCGGGGCTTTAGGGCCATTCCTAGACTCTCTGGAACTGGAAGGAGAGAGAAAAAAAGAGAAAAACCTCATTTTTATCCTGCTGGTTCTCGTTGTTTGACTGTGGTTGGCTGTATGATGGGGCCGATGGGACAGAGGGGACAGCAGCCCCTCCCAGGGGTCCTGGCAAGCCGCTCTGATAGAGTCCAAGCATGTGTCCGTGCCATACAGCATGTGCAGGGTGCGAGGAGCTGGTCCTGGAGCGGGGAGTCACCCAGCGTTAGGCCCTGCATGTGGCTGATTGTGGGCAATGCCAGGGACATGCCCCCGC
>NW_010397509.1:16136-17913 GCF_000710305.1 Buceros rhinoceros silvestris | reverse complement strand
CCCCCGCTGCGCCCTGCCAGCCGGTCACTGCCCGTCTGTCACACCAGTGCCTGCCTCTGCCTCGCCGTGAGCTGGCACTGGCCTGGGCTCTGGTGCGAGTGGGAATGGAGGGCAAGTGTGTTTCTGTTTCCCATGCAGGGGAAAGTTGGTTGTGTGCTTCACGTCAGTGTTTGCAAGGACGTGCGCTAGAGCTGGTGGGGGGACTGGCAAGATGTGCCGGCAGGCAGGTACATGTGTCGGCCCCAGCCAGCACCTTCCAGGGGCTGCCAGGCTTTGCTTCCCCACACGTGGCTGTGGGGTGGCAGGCCCAGGGGTGTTTGGTACCTCAACGGGTTATTTGCTTGTGATAGGAGAGACAGTTAAAGCAGGAAACCGGCTGTTGTGGGTTCGTCCTGGTAGGTAGATAAGCACCACCAGCCATTTTTTTAGATCAGCACCACCAGCCACTAGCTCGCTCCCCTGTAGGGGGATGGGTGGAGAGTCGGAAGGGTAAAAGAAAAACTCGTGGGTCTAGTTAAAGACAGTTTAGTTTAATGGGTAAAGCACAAGCAAAGCAAACTACGGGGTTCATTCCCGCTCCCCCTCGCAGGCTCCATCACCTCCACCAGTTCACTTGGGGAAACAGACAGCGTAGCTGCGAACACCTCCCCTGCCGCCTTCTTCCCCCAGTGTCTTACTGCTGAGCGTGACGTCGCATGGTCTGGGATATCCCTTGGGTCAGCTGGGATCGGCTGTGCCCCCTCCCAGTGCTTGTGCACCCCCAGCCCACTCGCTGGTGGGGTGGGCTGAGGAGCAGAAAAGGCCGCGGCTGGGTGTAAGCTCTGCGCAGCAGGAAGGGAACGGCCCTCTGTTACCACCACTGTGTCCAGCACAAACCCAGCACACAGCCCCACGCCAGCTGCTGGGGAGAACAGTACCTCTGCCCAGCCCAACTCTTTGCCAGTAACCGACCCCCTCCTCTTTAGCTGTCTGTTAACGTTTCTTCTTGACGGGACAACCCGCGTGAAGGACTCGTGCAGAGCTGTTGCTACCTACATCAGGCTCTGCAGAAGCGGGGCACTCTCTCGGTGTACGTTAGTCCTGTTCCGGGCTTGAGCTGGGTTTGCATTGGTGCTGGCTGGAATTAGTGCAAAGGCAATCGTTGTGTCACCTGCCGCCTCCCTTCGTTTGTTTTCTTTGCCCAGCTCTGTTTGCTTTTATCCATGCAGCCGTAATACCCAGTTTTGGTTCTAGCTTGGTGACCGGACCTGGGTTGAACCCCCTCCTGCTGTCCCTGGAATGAGTGCAGGAGCTGGAACGGTGGTTTGCGCTGTGGCTGGTCTCTGTTGCGTAGCTGCTTCTGATTCCCGAACTTGCTTTTATTTGATCAGCGAGTGCCAGTAGCGGACTGCACGCATGATGACCCTGCTCAGGTGACCGCGGTTGCCCAGTGCTTTTACCTTGAGGTCACTCTCAGCCCAGACTAGATTTTGACTGAGGACTGGTGAAGCTCTGTGAATCCTGCTGGCAGCCTCTTCAGCTTGGCGAGACCTGTGCTTGCAGAGCAGCCGCCTCAGAGAGAGCAACCCAGGTAGGTCTGGACGTGCCGAAGGCAGGAGAGAAGGGCTGTAGATGGCAGAGAGCGGCTCCTGTGTAAAACACTTGCTTGTTGTGCCTAAAACCAGCCTCTGCAGGGGTGCGGCGAGTCGCGGCCGCGCTGCTTGAAGGTGCCCGGGTTGTCACTAGAGGGAGCAGCGTGTGGTGGTCCCTCAGTCCTGGAAAACCGAGGTGATGCAGA
>NW_010397509.1:15597-16010 GCF_000710305.1 Buceros rhinoceros silvestris | reverse complement strand
GGGGAGGGGGTTGGCAGGGGGGTGCAGGAGAGGTGCTGCGGTCTCCTTGGCTTCATGAAGTCAGGTGTGGCTCTAGCCGCAAGGGAGTCTCTCATCCCACTGGGCTAGCAAGGTCCGGAGGAGCCGAGAACCTTAGAAAGGTCTGTTTGCTGGGCGGGAATCACTTTCCTGACTCCTTTCTGCTCTTGGGAGTGCAAAGCTGTGCAGGCGGACGGGCCCCGCCAAGTGCAGGCACTACGTGTCCTGCAGGGTTGACGGCCGGAGTGGGAGAGACGTTGGATTTAGTTGGGTTTGCCGCTGCTGCGCCTTGGCTGGGCCGGCTGTGTCAGCACGGGGCCTGGCTGACGCAGGGGCTGCTGGAGAGCCCCTTCCAGAGCCCTCTGTTACCCGGGCTCTGGCACCACTGCCGCTTG
>NW_010397509.1:13865-15509 GCF_000710305.1 Buceros rhinoceros silvestris | reverse complement strand
TGGCACCACTGCCGCTTGCATGGCTGCTCCGGGTGGCATCTCTGAGCCGTGCTGGGCTGCGGTGGGCACACTCAGAGGTGCCCCTCCAGGCCTAGGGTCACGAGGCCAGGAGCAAGGGAACCGAGACAATGCGAGGAAACAAAGAGCCCGGAATGGTGTCCTGCCTTGCCTGGAATTGGGTAACTGCCCGCTGACTGGTTGGTGGGCAGCGGATCGCTCGGTGGGAGGAAAGGGGGCTGGAGCTAGTCCTGTGGGCTTCGTTCCCTCATTCCGTCATTTGTACAATGATGTTGTGAACATCTGGCTCACACATGGAGCATGACACTTGGCTCACAGAGCCATATAAATGCTTTCAGATCCTTGAATGGCTGTTGCTGAAATGCAAAGGATCATCATTAATGAACTCTGCAATAACACTGACGGAGCATTTGTGTTTGCTGCAATTTGTAACGATGTTCTAACAGTTGTTAACGGAGGCTATTGTGGGTTGCAATGCGACCAAGGAGCACTTGAGAAGCATGACCAAGTGGTTATTCCTGGTTTGGGCTACTATTTGTCACTGCAGGTGTTGAAACGTATCATGTTGTGCAGCAAGGCTTTAAGTGGGTGAATAGGGTGAGAGGGGAGACTCAGCTACCGCTACTTCCTTTGTGGTTTTCCAGTCTGCTCCATGCACAGAGTGAACACAGGCAAATGCCACAAGTGGCCAACACAGGAAGATCTGTTGTGATGGGTAGCTCTATATCCATATGACATCAGAAAAATCTAGCTGGTAGGCTGGAGATTGGTTTTAGACAACGTGGCTTGGAGTAATGAAGCGATTCCCCATCAGTGGAAGGCCTGAAGAAGAAGCAGATGTTCATCCCTAGGCCAAGGTCGAAGGGACAGAACTGAGATTAAGCAGACAAAGGCCTGTATGGATGAGCAAGGAGCTTGTAACTGAACACAGACATGGAAGGGAGGCGTAGAAGAGGTGGAAGCAGAGGCAGGTGACGTAGGAGGGATGTAGAGCTGCTGTCCAGTCTTGCAGGTATAGGGTGATGTGGGGTTGAATTTGGTGAGGACTGTGAAGGATGTGAGTGACAATAAAAGATTCCGCAAGTATCTAAGCAGCAAAAGGGAGACCAGGGGAAATGTGGGCCTCTGCTGAGTGGTGCTGGGGACCTGGTAACAAAAAGTCGTGGAGAAAGCTGAGGTACTTGGTGCCTTCTTTGCTTTAGTCTTTACCACTAAGACCAGCCTTCAGCAACCCCAAAACCTTGAGACCAGGGGAAAAGTCTGGCGCAAGGAAGACTTACCCCCTGGTCAGGGAGCACTTTAGCAAACTGGTCGCATGAGTGCTTAAGAAACTGGAACATGTCATACAAGGAGAGGCTGGGAAGCTGGAACTGTTCAGCCTGGAGAAGGGAAGGCCCAGGGAGATCTCATTCGTGTGTATGAATACCTGATGGGAGGGGACAAAGAAGAGGGATCTGGGCTCTTCTCAGTAGTGTCCAGTGACAGGACCAGAGGCAACAGGTACAGGAGGTTTCATCTGAACAAAAACCCCCTTTTCTACTGTGGGAGTGATCAAACACTGGTTCAGGTTGCCAAGAGAAGATGTGGAGTCTTCATCTATGGAGATATTCAAAACCCACGTGCCTC
>NW_010397509.1:0-13736 GCF_000710305.1 Buceros rhinoceros silvestris | reverse complement strand
CCCTGCCATGTCCATCAGTGGACATGGACTCACGTGCAGGCTGTGACCCACAATACCTTCTAGATCCTTCTCTGCCCCTTCTCTGCCCGTGGGCTGACTGCCCTGCTGAGGTCTGGCACGGTGGATTCATGCTGACTCAGTTGTTTCTTACTTCTTTTCTGACTGCATCTCCCAAGTTCTTGAGGTTGGTTTGAATCCAAAGCCTGTCCTGTGATATCCTGGCAGCCTTTTCTGTGCTGGCATGATCTGCATGATGAGTAAACCTGCTTCCTTTGCTGAAATCTGGCTGTAAGTAAAAAGGCTAATTAGGATTGACCCAAACTCCATCTCTGTGAATCCTCACTTCCATCAGACAGTCAGACATTTATGACTACTCTTTGAACATGTTTTTTCTAGATGTTCTCCCATCACATTGCCATTTGAAGTTAAATTACTCAGGAGCCTGTCGCCAAGCCAGTATCAAAAGTCTTACTAACCTCAAGAAGTGATACCTGTTGTTCTTCCTCATCTACAAAGTTCTTTTGCCTGGCTGTCCAGGGTAGCTGGGTTGGTCTGAAGAAGTTGTGTTAGTTCCTTGCTTGCCTCTAGTGCTTATGGTAGTGAAAACTAAGCTGGTGGGTCAGCAATTGCCCAGATTTTCTTTCTTCCATTTTGTGAGGCACCACTTCATTTTCCCTCTCTGGAGCCCAAGCTCAGCATCCTGCATCAGTGCCTTGAGATAAGGCTTATCAGGCACATCGCGCTGAAACCCTGCGTAGGAAAGTACTCCTTCCTCTGCTCTTGCCTTATCTGATGGTTAAATCTTGTCCTTCTAGGGGAGAGTAGCTGTGCCGCGTCAGCTGCTGCTGCTTTCTCACACTGGTCTTTGTGACCTTCAACATGTATCCAAGACCTCCAGCTCTGAGGAGTGGACATGCCGTGTCTCCCTCTCATGACTGATGGGCTCAGAACAGTTTCTCACCCTTGCTGTTCCTCCAAAGTCCAGTGTCTTGGCTTTCAGCTTTGTCCTTGTGTGCTCGTGAGATGGCGTTTAACTGTTGCCTGTGGTAATTGTCAGTTCCTCCTTCTGAACTCTACAAAGGTCTCATCATGCAGCTGCTTTGGTCCCTTCCTTTTCTTCCTGCTTTTTCCCTGGCAGTGAGAGAGCTGATCGAGGCTGTTTCCTCAACAACCTAGCAGATCTGTAACTGCCCTTTGATTCTGTAGTTCAGCTTCTAAGATCTTCATACCAAAGCTCAGAGCTTACGGTGTTTGCCTTTCTGAAACCAGCATTTCAACTTCTCTGGTACCCCTCTGAAGGCTTCCCAACCCTTTTGGTGAGTCGTCCTCGCCCACGTCGCCTTCCATGTTTGTGTTCTCCCCAATCCTCCTCACTGAGTCACTCCTGGGAGTAAACCTATTGGTCACTTGCACTGTTCCTGTCCCAGCAGATTGTCTTCACCATGCTCCCTTTTGCCCTTTTGTCCCCAAAGCTTCTTCTCTGCACTGCTGGGACTTTCTGTGGGTCTGAGTTTTCCATTCTCCTTAGACCCTGCAGCCAGTGCACCTGTCCTTGAAGCACACAAACAGTGACGCTTGTCCTTCTGGAACAGGCTGGTGCTTTTCTGGGTTCACTTTGAGTTCTCCCAGACAATCAGAATTGCACCCAGTAACTCGTAATTCTGCTCTTTTAAAAAGCCTTCCTGTTTACTTTAGCAGCATCTCCAGGGCATTTGGCAGATCGATGAAAGGTTCCTTGCGCCTCTCCTATGGCAACTGTGGTTCCTCTCCTAGCCTCTTCCTGGGTGCTGTTGTCTGGACCTGTTGTGCTTCTGCTATAGCCACCCCTGCATAGTTACCAGGCTGTTCTGTGGAAAGAAGGCTCCTCAACTCTTTTTTTGTCTCTTGTTGTCACTTGGAGGTGGGATGCATGAACGTTTTCCCCTTCCTGATTTACCGTGTGGTATGTAGTGGCTGGCTGTGTAGCTGATACCTGTCACAGAACAAAGATGACCTCACAACCATTGATTAGTGTAGCGTTGTTAGATCTTCCAGAAGCATGGTCAAACTCAACCAAACTATGGTCCTTCCACTGTGTTGACCATGTGACCTGCAGGGTATTTGGGCTCTTTCTGTGTGTGTTCTTACTGCCCAAGAGGATGTTGACATCCTGCTTGTGGCAATGAAGGTGTCTCAAAGTCCCTCTCACCGAGCTGGGGGATTGCAGGTCACTCGACATGGAGATGTCCAGAGCACGTAGCACAAATAACTGTCACCCTTGGCTGATGTGGGAGGGCTGTTTTGAAACCCTTTGACCAGGAAATCCTTCTGTAGCAAACCAGAAGCCTTTTTGTTTCCGCATTGGTGCTCTTGTTTTTCATCTGATGTAGTGGATGTCAAGCTGAAATGAAGCGGTGTGGGGCTCTGTGGGAGCAGCACAGGCAGTAGCTACTCTGCTGGGGTAGTAGCGGAAAGGCTGCGTCACTCGGTGTGGAGCGGGTAGGGAAGGGCGCTCTGTTCAGTTCTCTTCGGAAACCTGCTGGTGCTTGGCTGTGCCAGGCCAGGCCACCCTGGCCCATATCCTGGATGCAGAGTGATTAGAGGATATCGAGTAATTTGTACCTGGGATACAGCAGAGACTGAAATAGTGGTGGGGACCCTTGTGCTACCAGGATATTACTGTGTGCAGTTCTTGTGTGCCAGCAACTCATTTTGGAAGTCCAGTCTCCGTTACCACAGCAAAAGGAGATGGAGCTGACTGTGCCAAGGATGTCCATCTTCCTGCCACTACCGGCCCTTTGCCAGGAGGTTCTCCTTCCTTGAAGGGGTCTTCTGCAGACCAGCTCCGCTTGCTGGGAGTTTCCTCTTCTTTCACGATCACCCAGTAGCATTGTCCTTTCCCATAAGCCAAGTGGGTTTTAAAGTATGCCCATGTGGCTTGCTGGGATGACTCAGTCCAACAGATTTTTCTCTTGCTCCATTAGAGCATTTTCCCCTTTGCCTTTTCCTTTATTGAAAGCTTCTGAACTCTTGTAGTTCTCGGTCCTTCACTTGCTTCATGTCTTTGTGGCATCCTGTTCTCTGCGAAGGTGCTAAGCGCTAGCAGATGTGGTCCTCTAGATCCATACGCCAGGGGATGGTGAATCTGACCTCAAGCTACCTCCAGCATAAAGAGAATTTCTACCATTTTGTTGCTTGCTCTTCCTCTACGGGATCCAGTGACTCCAGTGGCACATCGGCTGCATACAGTCACTGTCTTCCTGGCTATGAGATTATTTAATGACAACAATGAATGTGTGAAACAGGGCCGGTATTTTAGTGTTAGTGTAAGCAGTGGACACTTCTTTGGCTCCTGAGACCGTTAGGTAGGAGCTGTAGAACGCTGTTCTACCACAAGCCATAGAAGTCTGCAGAAATGACTGCCCAGGGCCAGAGAGAAGGATGTAGCTGCAGAGGAGACTGTACCTGATGAAGAGACCACCAGCCTGTACCGCCCAGGCTGGGCCAGCGATAGCACAGGCGCTTCCCAGCGCAGCTCTCCTCACTGTGCGCCTCAGGGCAGATGCTCTTTGCAGTGCGTCTTGAGCTCGAGGGGTTAATGTGATGATGGGAGCTGCCTGAAGCAGCATGCTTGATAATGCGGTTAGCTTCTCTCCTGACACGTGTAATCATAGCCCCGAGATCAGGGCACCTTCCCTTCAGTCAGGCACAGTGATTGCCGGTACCAGTCGCAGGTTATAAACTAATTCTGGCAGTTGGCCATAAAACTGCTCCTTTCCGTGAGACACGGAGGCGTCTGGTGTCAGCCTGACACAAACCATTTGACCAGGGAAAGGCCTCTCTCCTGGTGGGATGGCAGAAGGGCTGGTGCTGTTAGCGAAGGTAGAAGGATAGAGAGAGGGGCTTAGAACCCCTCACTAGTAAACGTTAAATGCCTGTTATCAGCCCCGGCGTTTGTTTTGTGGCCCCAGCTCTTTAGCCTGCGTTGGTGGATATCCACGGCAGGCAGCAGCTTTATCAGCAAGTTCAAGCCTGTTTGGACTGTGAGATCTCCCCTGGTGTCTGGCATGTGAAATTTTCCTAATCCACCTTTAACATCCCACTCTGTGCTCTAGGTACCAGGACACACAGCCTCTGCCCTGTGCCTCTGGTTTGGGTTACCAGCTGCTCACAAAGGGCTTTAATCCTCGCTCCAGCTCTGTAAATGCTGCAGGGCACTGATTTTCCCCCCACCGATGCGAAGTCTGGCAGGGTGCCTGAGGGCTCGCATGGCAGAAGGGGCTGAACTGCTTTTCTGGGGAGCAGGGCGGGCTCTGCTGAGGTGGTGAGGGGCAGTCTTGAAGTGACCATGCTGGACGTCTGTCCCTGTACCGCCCAGACTGCCAGGCAGTGCTGGGGGCAGGGACATGGAGCTGTGTCCTTTCAGCCTGGAGGCTCCCTGTGCCTGGCTCTTTCCCCAGCGGAGTGGGGAATGGCTCGCTGAGGCCACCAGGGAGGTGGGGCATCTCCGTCACTGGAGATTCCTGGGTGACAGGCACAGGAGGTGCAACAAAACCTCTGCCATGGTGAGGGATCTAGAATTAAATGAGCAGTTGTAACACTCCTCTCGCAGGTGGACTCTCTTGGTCCCTGAATTCCTGTGTGTGTGTTGATAACAACAGCAGGTTTGCCAGGTTAGAAAACGGAGCATCCACCTTCTCCTGACCTCTTGGCTTTCAAAAGCTGTGCACTCTGCTCGGCCAGTTCACTCCGCTGTGTGCTCCCAGGGAGCCCAGTTTCGCTTCCCATACCCAGACCAGGGAGGGAAGTGGTCCACCTCATTGCAGGAGCTTTAGAAAGGAAACCAAGGGAAAAAAATCGTATTTTTGATACGGTTTCGGTTTTTTTTCCTGGTTTCCCAGCACAGGAAGCCAAGATGAACCAATGTGTCTTGTTATCATCATGACTTGGCTTTGCTGACGAAGATTTGGGAAGGGCTTTACCCACGCTTACTGCAAGCGCGCTGATGGCTGAAAAGGCCAATGCGGGATAGGACAGAACCCCACCACAGCTAACAGGCTGCTAATGAAGCTTCCTGTCTGGGTGCGACTGTGCTGGTCTGTAGTTGAGCACCTGGCAGGTACTTTCTTTGTTTTCCCCTTCTTCCCTCCATCAGGGAAGACAGTGTTCTTATTTCTCTCTATCTCAGGGTGTGAAGCTCTAGGACGCTTGGGAGAGCCAGTGCAGTCGTGGTCATTTCCATCTCAGCCCAGAGCGGCTGGACCTGCCCTGTGGAGAGGATCACCAGCTCCTAGGACACTTCACCTGCAGAAAATGCTTCCAGATCGGGTCAGGAGCCCACTGGGAACAGGCCGAGCCAGTTAAGGACTGATGCCGTGCTCCGCCAGAAGAGTTCAGTTTGGATAATTACAGCAGGTCGCTAGAGAACAATAGGACGGAAAGTGCAGTGTAAGCCGCTGCTGCTTCTGCTGCAGAGACAGAGGAGGAACGGAGCGGTGACAGAGGGACTCAGGTGGAAAGGACAGTTCAGCCTGGTTGTGGGCAGGAGAAAGCTTGGACAGAATTGCTCAGAGATCCAGACCGGTCTGAGGGTTGGGTTGGGGCTGGTGAGGTGGGCAGGGGCCTCTTTCTTTTCTCCCAAGACCGACAAACTTTTCCATTGCTGTTTATTGCAGGAGGCAAATCTGAGCTGTACGAAACGTTACAGATACGGTCCTGTGGTTGGACCGTAGCTGGACTTCCATTCCCAGTCTGGTACAAGCGTGAGATTGGTTGTCACTGTGCTCTGAGTGTGGTTTAGTCCCTCCTACTCCACTACATGTTCTGGGATCTTCACCCTGTGTGAGGATGTGCGGAGGGGCTTTGGGTCCTGTGACTCTCTCTGTGGAAGATCGTAACTCTGTGGCTAAAGAAGGATCTGGTTGTGTTGAAGAGAAAATGGCAGAACCAGCATTAAGCAGTTCGGAGGCTTCCAGCAAGCCTTCTTGCAAGGAAGCTTAGATTTATCTCAAGCTAAAGCACAGCTCAGCCGTTGAACAATACACCAGAAACACAGTGGTAAGTGCTGTGATTTGAGGGACGTGGTGCTCAGGTAGAAAGCTCAGCTGTGTAGGCTGCTGTCTGTGCTTCAGCCCCACCAGCACACCCTGACGCAAGACACGTGCACTTGGAATGGTGTAAAACCCTTGGACTGTTTTCAGTCCCTGTTTCCAGGCCTGCCTTTTGTGTCCGGGTTCTCCCTGTATCCCGGTTCCAGCGGCTTGCAGCAGAACATGTATCTCATGGCCTGGTGTGCTGTCTCCGGGAGAGCTCAGGGCCCTCCCTGCTTGTTAACCTCCTGCCCGCAAAGTTGACGTGCCCAGTCACCATCTTCTTGGATCGCCTGTTCAGCCTTTGCTGTCTAGGGCTTTCTGGGCACCGCCGGGGCCGGTGCTGGCAGACTGTAGTGTGCAAGTGGCCTCTTGTCATGAGGCTTCCCGGCGGTCTGCAGGAGACCTGTGCAGAGAATGAGTCTTGGTGCGTTGGAAGAGATGTCGATAGAAGGAAACTGTGTTGTGTGTTCTGCCAGGCTGGGAGGTGTCTCAGGGGGTCTGTCTGCTGTCTCAGGCACCGCTGCTCAGTGAGATGTGTCTGCTTGTCAAGCAGCACATGAGTACACGGTTTGAAGGAGGACACGGTTTGCAGGATGGGTCCCTTCAGGCCAGCCCAACGGGCACGGTTAGTTCCGGAAACTCTCGAGGCGGTACAGTAAGGGGAAGCTGTGCTCCTGAGAGCTGCGTAAGCCATCTCCACATGACGAGCAAGGGGGTGTTGGAGTCTCAGTTCAGGAGTGTTTTGCTCACACCAGCTGAAGGTATTGCTTCCTGTTCAAACAAAGACCTTGGTCAGTCGCTTATTCCAAGGTGACCTGTGGGTCAGCGTGAAGAGGGAATGTCAGCTGATGTGGAGTCCGGCGCAGGGGGGTGAGATGAGGAACGGGAGGTTCAGGGAACACCGGCACTACCTTCCTAGAGCCAAATTCAATGCCTGAGAGTGTGACAGGAGAAGGGATACCGACTCACCCCTGTTGACTCCTCGGTCCATTTGGTCCTGAGATTTTTAGCTACTTTCTGTTAGCTGATGAGCACAAAACCGGTATCATGGTGAATGAATTGCTAAGCCAGAACTGCTGCCTCGTGAAGTTATTTATGTGTATCTCGTGATGTATTTTTATGTGTTGGTAATTATCATCCATACCCAGATTGCCCTACTTACGCTTTCCTCTTGTGTCGTTACTTGTTCACGCAGGAGTGTTTTCCCCGGGAGGTGTCATCAAATGCATTATAAAAGTAGAAGACAATGAAGTGTGTCGTATTTAACCTTTTTTTTTTTTTTTAATAATTGGCTTGTACACAATTAGCATAAAATACTTCAGCATCCTAAGTTCCCTAGTGGAAGAGATCAAGAAGGTTTGACCAGGCTCTGAGTGTTCCAGGTAGAAGTTTCTGCAGTGCAGCTCTCACGAGTGCTGCAGGCGAGGCTCAGTGAGCAAACTGAGGAGGGCGAGCAAGGGGGTGTTGGAGTGTTCAGAAGATTGTAAGAAAAGCACTGAACCGAATTCAGCTCCAGAGCACATTGGACGTGTCCTAGCCCACTGGTCAGGAGAGAGATTGCTACCCTGCTGTCTCAGCAGTGCTGTTGACTCCTTTCTGCTTTCTCAGGAGCTGTTAGGTCCAAACAAGCTCCTGAAACAGGCGCAACCCTGGCTCTGAAACGTGTTACCTGAGCTGGGTGGAAAATGCAGGTGTCAGAAGAGATGAGAACTGAGACTGAGACTAGAACCAGAAGGAAGCAGAAGACACTATGGGGCAGGGCAGAGTCTCTGCTCTGGGGACTGCGGGTGTTCCCAGGTGCTTTAAGATGGAGGAGATGCTGTTACCTGTCCTGCAAGCCCCACGACGGGACACAGACATGGTTTGTGGAGAGATGCTGTAATTCTGTAGGTTTCTGCTCTGCCAGGACGCAGATCTGGCCATCAGTTCTGCAGGCCATCAGCTTGTCTGGGAAGGGTGATGGAGCTTTTGTGGACTCTGAAGAGGCCAGGTAGACACTGGGTCAGTACTGAGGCGAACAGCGGTGTTGTGAGCTGCCCCGAGGAGTGGCGGAGCAGGCCGTCTCATTTTGTTGCAGCTCTGTGCTGACGGGTTGGCGCTGACCACGCTGATGTCTCTGTTGTCCCAGCGTGAGCCCAATCTGACATCTAAATGGTATTCTCTCTTCCTTGCCCCAGCATCCTTTGCCCTCTGCTGGCAAGTCTGTCTCAGTGGCTCATCTTCCAACTGGCTGGTACACCAGCAGCTGAGATACTGACAAATTGCTCTCTAGGGTTGGGTCCCTGTAGAGTCCCTCCTTCTGGAGCTCTGTTGACTTTGGAGTGTTGTGTAGGTGGTGGGAGTGGGAAGAAAGTTGTCTAGAAGTTTGTCCTAGAAGAAGCTGTTTGTGAGCATTGGGGCCAGTGGACCCTGACTTGCTTCAGGGAGGTCTGATTTGTATTTGATTGCAATTGCAATGGATCTTCAAGAAAGTTTCCCCATCAGGTAGGGGATTGCTTAGGACTTTACTGGACAGCAGTGTCACAGTTAACAGCTGCAGCAGCTTTTGTCTCTCTTCTCTCTCTTGTTCCTCTCCAGGACACTCCCAGACTTCTGTGCTGTCTGTCACAGTCTTCTCCCATCTGCTCTTTCCTGACCTTCGCTTGTTCTTCTCTCTCTCACATAACATACCCTTTTCTCTGGCGTTAGGTAGTTGCTTTTTGGAGGTAAACCATCACCCACAAGCCTTCTGTGGACATTTCTGCGGAGATATTGCGTCCCCTTGAACTTTGTGGAGGCTTCACTTCTTTCTCTTCTGGGACATCCTGGCAACATCCTTCAGGCAGCCACACTTACCCCGGTGAGTAGTAGGGTGAGAGGCTGCTCGGGCGCATGAGAGCCTTTGGGCCTGGCTCTCTACCTCCACAGCTGCTCCATCACAGACCTTTCTGACTGCCACAGTCGCTGCATTTCTCCCTGTGTGCTTAAACAGGGTTGAAATCAGACTGGGGAGTCAGAAATGCAGATTCATGCACAGATCAAGCAGTTTTGTTGGACCTGTTTCTTAGGCTGAAATGTTCTTCATTATCTGCATGTAGGTCCAACCACCAAAGCTGCAGCTCAGCAACGTAGAGCAGTTCTGCCAGAGAGGGAGAGGCTTGCCTAGAACTAAAGGAAGAGGTGGGGAGGGATTTGAGAAGACCCGCAGAAGTGCCGCGACGAAGGCTCTGGTCTGCTGTTGGTCTGCACGGTCCAATCGTGGCAGCTGTGCTGCTGCAGGGAGTGCTCCGTGGATCCCGGCCACAGGGGTTTGCTCGTCTTGGTTTTGTTCCCACACTGACTGAATCTTGCAGCCTCCAAGACCTGGCATCAAGATTAATCAAATGTTTAACCTGGGGGCTCCCTGCTTCACACCCAACTGTCTGTGGTAACAAGCCTGAGTCAGGATTTAAGTTCCCGGCCAGTTCCTTTCAGTGATGTGGTTCGAGTAGCATTTGGCCCCAGGAAGTGTTGGTGGATCCTTGCTTCCCTGCTGGTTACTGGAGTCACATCAACTGCTTTCCTGCTGCAGGGCTCTGCTGTAGAGCCACATGGGTTAATCTGCATCAACTTTGCAGCTTCTCCAGGCACTGACATCAGCTCTACTGCCACGAGCTTTCCCTGCCCATGGTGCAGAACTGCTTTTCTGGCTTCAGATCACAGGGGCTGACCTCAGATCTCTGTTAATGATGTCCTGCAAGTGGCAGAGCATCTACTCCATGATCATCCGGGAGGAGCAGGTCTGGGCTTCCAGAACAGCTCCCTGGCACCTCCCTGGCACTGTTTTTGGGCTGTTGTGTTTCCTAGCTGAGATGGCACAGTGTGCGCACTAGCCTGGGCCCTGCCAGCAGCTTGCTGAGAAAGCAAGATGGGATATTGTGGGGAATCTGCCAGGTTCCCACTAGGGAATGTGCTGCAAGCTTTAACGCTCCCTGCACCTCTGCCAACCCTTGTGCACAAACTCCATGTTTGTGACTTGGAGTTTGCTGGGCCCAGGCTGTCCCTGCTGTGAGGAACCTGGCCTGGGTGGAGGAGGGAGGTGTCGTGCTCCTGATGCAGGCTGGAGGGAGGCAGTGGGGAGACAGGAGTGTTTGTGTGGGAAGGGAAGTTTGGCCCTTCATTTTCCTTTGGATTTCTCTGACAAAACAAGACATCTTGCCCTGTGGGTTCTGCAGACGAGGGATCATCTCTTTAAGCTACTTCTGCAGTAGCGAATACCATGGTTTAGGTGCAGGTGCTGGCTGAATTTGGGGTCAGGAACCTAGAGATGAGGATGGAGGTAGGTGCGTCATCTCCAGAGAAAGCTCGTAATTAACTGCTTTGGTACAACACACCCTTTGCCTTCAGACCCTTCAGTAAATGCTGTGATGAGCTCGAAAACCTCCTCTGGTTGTTTTTTTTCATAGTCCTCTTAAGGTATTAGCTAACATAATAACGAGCGTATGCAAACTCCCAGAAACAGGAGGAATGCGTTCCCCACCGGCTCTCCTCTAATGGCTTTCTGCTCGCAAAGGGTATCTGAGCCCCGCTGGGAGTCCTCACCCGTAGGAGTTACAGAGAAAAGGAGACAACACTCCTTGGCTTCCTACACTGGCAGAGAAGGTAATAGATGGCAGGGCGGGTTTTGCCCCCGTTGCTGACGGCCTCCCGGAAGGTGAGCCTGTATACTCCCCTCCCAGGTGGTCCTGGCCCGAGGGGGCTAGTGACACTCCAGCCCACCTCCCGAGTTCGTTCCCACCTTGCAGCACACGGGCTGTGTGGAGAACGTGGGGAAGAGCTGCAGTGAGTGGCAGGACCACAGGGAGTTCCCTGAATTTGACTGGTGGAGCTGCTTGGTAGAGACCCCTCTGGGGGACCTGTTGGTGCCCTTAGGAGAGGAAGGTGTGGGAAAGGGTGGGGGAGATGCCGGAAGAAATTCTGAAGTCAGCTGGTCTGCAGGGAAAAAGGCGACCTGAAGCAGATGGTGGGAAGCTCACGCTGCGTAGAAAGTGATGTGACTGCACTTTCTCTGGTTTCTGGACAGTAAGTGGAGTGAACTGAAGGGGGCAAGCTTAGAGCTTGACTTCACAGTGTGGAGAGGAAGCAAAGTCCTGAGTGGAGAGGGGGCCTGGAAAAGAGTCTTCTAGGAGGAGAGGGAAGTAACTTGCCATGGTGAGTTGTGCTGTGGATGAGAGCCAAGGTTTTGAGGAGACCTTTTAACTCATTTCCCATTTGATAATTCCAAATTTTCTATTTTTTTTCAAATATCAATCTTAAATTGTTCATATTTGGGTGTCCAGGCCTTGGATAATCTCCTTCCTTCATTTTGCCAGGCACCAATGCCTCTGCTGGTTTCATCAAATCTTCCTTTTATACCACTGTCTGGAAACTGCTTCCCAGATCTCGCTGGGATATTCCCAGTCAAGTCTAGAGCATCTTCGTGCTCTGTTCCTAGTGACCTGAAATCTGCTCTGGTCACTGCGTGGAAGACCTTTATTCATACCCAGAGGGTGCTGGTGATTCTCCAGTAAAATACCGAGTTAGATTTTACTGCCAGGCCTGATAATTTCCGTGGTAGTCATTAGCAGAGATTTCCCACTGGGATGATCCCTTTTGGGCAGGGTTTTTTTTTCTGCATTACCTGCAAGGGTTCCCTGCCTGGGCTGCAGAGGTCCTGGCCGTCATGGTCCTGACACGACCACCCCCATGGGGTATGGTGCCACGGTGTCGTGCTCCGTCGCAGCAGGTGGCTGAAGCACTCTAAGAAGTCTGACTGTAGCCAAGTTCTCCCCAGACCAGACCCACAGCTTGAGTCTCTGGGACCAGAACAGAGATGCAGGTTTTGGGGTCTACATCATAGGATGCTGGTGTACCAAGCAGAGTTGAGATCTGGTGCAGGAGTGACTCAGTATGTGTCTAGGGCATCACATGAACCTTAACGGTGCAGTGCCACAAGATGTGAGTGGCTAAGCGTGCCACTGTCCCTGCAGGAACAGGATCGGGGCACCACGGCTGTGGACCTGAAAGAAAAGCATTTTGCTGGTTACCTCCAGCCGCCCTCAGTCAGTGCTGGCGAGGCCTTTCAAGGCACCTGTTAAAGAGGGTCTCTAACTCTTCAGGAGTTCCTTGAGTTCATAATGCTTGCCCCAAAGAGCCCATTAAAAACAACAAAGCTACAAACCAGTAATTAATGCTGATGAGCAGACTTGTAAAAAAAGAGGCCAGGTCTAAGCTGGAGGGTGTGTTCTGCCTTTGATACGGCTGAATTTTGTGCCATCAACCTCTAAATATCTAGTAGGAGATTCCCAAACCTCTGCGAGAGCGTCTTGATGGACAAGTAACCGCACACAAATGCGTTGATCCACAGCGAGCAAGAGGCTGTATTTTTGTTGGATGACGGGGAAAGCACAGTCCGAAGACCTCTGAGGGAAGTGGTCTCGTCTCTGTACCCTGTGTGCGGGTAACGGGGATAGAAGTAGCGGGACAAAATCCAGCAGGAACCTAGCAAAAGGAAGAGAGGTCGCAGTGTTGTGAATGACCCGTGAATGCATCACAGTGTCAAGGACGAACGCTTGTGTCTGACGCCTGTGCACACCTGGGTCATGTTCAGCAACATGCTTTGCGAGCAGTAAACGTTTCGTGGCAACTTGCTTTAATGAGCTGCAGGATGCAAGCGTGAGGCTGCTCCTGCCTTTCATTCCTCGTACGTCAGACTTCCCCAGGGTAGGAAAGCCGTGAGCTGCAGCCCGGGGCTCAGGCGAAGCTGGAGGTGGTGATTTTTCTCTGCGTGTATTTATCTGACTGTAGAGAAGCACTTTTTACCCTGTTCAACACATGCTTTTGGAACAGAGGCTGAGCACGATGCTGTGGGGAATCCCCTCTGTGGACAGATCTCTGCTATGCAGGTAATAGTCGCTGCTCCTTTAGCTTCCACTCTCCTGTGCCACAGGATTTTTCTGTCTCCCAGTGTCTCCTACCAGGGCTGCTTGCAGTTCCGAGCCATCGGCTTTGCTGTTACGAGGTTACAGATTCTGTGATCACGGTCCTGACAAATGGAGATGGATTTTTAGCCTCCTTGCTCTGGCTGGAGGGGGGAAGGAGACAGACCTTCCCCAGGTTTAGTTTGGGTGGCTTCCCTCCCCGGGATGGGAGCTGGGGTTCACCCAGCAGCGCCGACTCCACTCGCGTCGCTGGGGCATGTGTGTGGGAGCAATGAGGCACGCGCGCTCGGCTGTGCGAGCTCGTCAGGCTAGATGGGACGGGCGCTTCTAGGCACAAGCTCCTGCTTGCTTCAAGGCACGGGAATGTTCCTCTGTGTGGAAATGGCCCTTCTTTGGTTTCCCAGCCCTCCCCTGCCGCCTGTTGAGATGGCTGCCAGCTCCTCCCGTCTGCGCTGCTCCGAGGAGCCGGCTGGAGGAGGCAGCCTGGGTAGCTTGGCACCAAGGCAGCGGGGTTAGCCGTCGCCTTGCCAAGTGCTTTGCTTTTGTCTCGGTGGCTTGGGGAGGTGGTGTGATTTGTGCTCTCGGCCACTGTGTTGTTGGATTTGTGCGCGCGGCCGCTGACAGGTCTCAGCTGACAGGTCCCTCCTTCTTTTGTAAAAATTACTTGCAGAGCAGCTAGTTGAGACATGACAAAGTTTTGAAAGAGGGAATTTTGTTTCCCATACCG